>NW_025920270.1:0-140601 GCF_902686445.1 Sciurus carolinensis | reverse complement strand
GGGTTCCCTCCTCTTCTATTTTATGGAATACTTTGAGAAGTATTGGAATGAGCTCTTCTTTCAAAGTTTTGTAGAACTCGGCTGAGAACACATCTGGTCCTGGACTTTGCTTTGTTGGTAGGCTTTTGATGACTTCTTCTATTTCATTACTTGAAATTGGTCTATTTAAATTGTGTATGTCCTCCTCGTTCAGTTTAGGCAATTCATATGTCTCTAGAAACCTGTTGATGTCTTCGAAATTTTCTACTTTGTTGGAGTATAGATTTTCAAAATAGTTTTTAATTATGTTTTGTATTTCAGTCGTGTCTGTTGTGATATTTCCTTGTTCATTCCGAATTTTAGTGATTTGGGTTTTCTCTCGTCTTCTCTTTGTTAGTGTGGCTAAAGGTTTATCAATTTTGTTTATTTTTTTGAAGAACCAACTATTTATTTTGTCAATTTTTTGTATTATTTCTTTTGTTTCAATTTCATTGATTTCAGCTCTGAGTTTAACTATTTCTGTCTTCTACTACTTTTGGTGTTGTTCTGTTCTTTTTCTAGGGCTTTGAGCTGTAGTGTTAGGTCATTTATTTGTTGAGTTTTACTTCTTTTATTAAATGCGCTCAATGAAATAAATCTTCCTCTAAGTACTGCTTTCATAGTGTCCCAGAGATTTTGATATGATGTTTCTTTGTTCTCGTTTGCCTCTAAGAATTTTTTAATTTCCTTCCTAATATCTTCTGTTATCCATTCATCATATAATAGCATATTGTTTAATCTCCAGGTGTTGGAGTAGTTTCTGTTTTTTACTCTTTCATTAATTTGTAACTTCAATCCATTATGATCTGATACAATACAAGGTAGTGTATCTATCTTCTTGTATTTGCTGACATTAGATTGTGGCATAATATATGGTCTATTTTAGAGAAGGATCCATGTGCTGCTGAGAAGAAAGTGTATTCGCTCTTGGTTGGATGGTATATTCTATAAATGTCTGTTAAGTCTACATTATTGATTGTGTTATTGAGATCTATGGTTTCTTTGTTCAATTTTTGTTTGGAAGATCTGTCCAGTGGTGAAAGAGGCGTGTTAAAATCACCAAGTATTATTGTGTTATGGTCTATTTGGTTTCTGAAATTGAGAAGGATTTGTTTAACATATATCGATGAGCCACTGTTTGGGGCATAGATGTTTATGATTGTTATATCTTGCTGATTTATGCTTCCCTTAAGCAGTATGAAATGTCCTTCCTTATCCCTTCTGACTAACATTGGCTTGAGATCCACATTATCTGAAATGAGTATGGATACTCCAGCTTTTTTGCTGAGTCCATGTGCATGGTATGTTTTTCCCCATACTTTCACCTTTAGTCTATGGGTATCTGTTTCTATGAGGTGAGTCTCTTGCAGGGAACATATTGTTGGATTTTTCTTTTTAATCGAATCTGCCAGTCTATGTCTTTGATTGATGAAATCAGGCCATTAACCTTCAGGGTTATAATTGAGATATGATTTGTATTCCCGGTCATTTAGTTCATATTTAAAATTTTATTTATTTATTTATTTATTTTTTGACACATCTTGGTTCCTCCTTTATTTGACAGTTCCTTTAAGATAATTCCTCCCTTTGCTGATTTGGTTCTTTGTTTTTTATTTCTTCCTCATGAAATATTTTGCTGAGAATGTTCTGTAATGCTGGCTTTCTTTTTGTAAATTCTTTTAGCTTTTGTTTATCATGGAAAGATTTTATTTCATTGTCAAATTTGAAGGTAAGTTTTGCTGGGTATAAGATTCTTGGTTGGCATCCATTTTCTTTCAGAGCTTGAAAAATGTTGTTCCAGGTCCTTCTAGCTTTTAGGGTCTGGATTGAAAAATCTGCTGATATCCGTATTGGTTTCCCCCTGAATGTAATTTGGTTCTTTTCTCTCACAGCCTTTAAAACTCTGTCTTTATTTTGTATGTTAGGTATTTTCATTATAATGTGCCTTGGTGTGGGTCTGTTGTAATTTTGTATATTTGGAGTCCTATAAGCCTCTTGGACTTGATTTTCCATTTCATTCTTCAGATTTGGGAAATTTTCTATTATTTCATTGAATAGATTGTTCATTCCTTTGGTTTGTTTCTCTAAGCCTTCCTCAATCCCAATAATTCTTAAAATTGACCTTTTCATGATATCCCATAGTTCTTGCAGTTTCTGTTCATGATTTCTTACCATCTTCTCTGTTTGTTCAACTTTGTTTTCGAGGTTAAATATTTTGTCTTCAATATCTGAAGTTCTGTCTTCCAGGTGTTCTATCCTATTGGTTATGCTTTCTATGGAGTTCTTAATTTGGTTTATTGTTTCCTTCATTTCAAGGATTTCTGTTTGTTTTTTTTTCAATATCTCTAACTCTTTATTGAAATGATCTTTTGCTTCCTGAATTTGCTTGTTAACTGTCAATTGGTGCGATCATTCAATGCCTGCATTTGCTCTTTCATCTCATCATTCAATGCCTGCCTTTGCTCTTTCATCTCATCGTTTGCTTCCCTGATCATTTTAATTATGTACATTCTGAACTCCCTTTCTGTGATTTCTTCTGCCATGCTGTCGTTGGATTCTATTGATGTAACATCTAGATTTGTTCGGGGCATTTTCTTCCCTTGTTTTCTCATATTGTTCAGAAATCAGTGGGTCATTAAGATATTGCAGATTTCCTCTATCGACTTATAATGTCCCTGAAGATTGCTAGTATATCCCCTCTTATCCTTCAGTAGCCTGAAGTCTCGGAGGAAGTTGATAATACGGAGCTCCACGAAGAAGCTGCCTCTCTAGGGGTGGTGACCCTTAGGTGGGTTATATTCCCTGCTAGTGGGCAGAGGTGCCTCCACTTGTTGACCAATGGTCATCCAACGGGGAACTAGGCTGCAGGCTGAGGCAAGGCCTGTTTGTGCCTGTGTCTCTGGTTTTACCGTCCCTGTGGGAAAACCTCCCCCAGCAGGGAAGACTCACTTGGTGGGAAGGTCTCGCTGGTCAGTTCCCCTCCTAGAGGTTCCCCTCAATCTACAACTACCGCCTGGGCTGGGTTGTCTTCCTCTGCAACGTTCCCAGGGGCCCAGACCTACCTCCTGGGCCTGGGAGTCTCTCCCTCCGCAGGCGAGTCTCCTTAGGCTGCCTCTCCCAGAGAATCTGCCCGCAGTCCTGGAAACTTTGCTCCGCCCCTATGCGTGTCTCTGTGCGGCTCTTCCAGCAAGAAGCCACCTAGCTCCTGGGACCCTGCTCTGCACCTAATCGCCTGGCTATGCGGCACCTCCTCTGAGCCACCACCTGGAGCCCCATACAATAGCTCCGATACCCAGAGACCCACCACACACCTCCTCCTCCGGACAGCGGCCCGGTTTCTGACGCAGTCACTAGGAGTTCCAGCAACTCACTTCGCGTCTCCCTCCAACCGCCCGTAGCCCTAGGCAGTCACTCCAAGCCCAAGTGACCCGCCCTGTTCCTCCTCCTCCTCCTAGGGGTAGCCCCCCGGGTGTTCAGGAGCGGTGGCTCCGAGACCAAGTGATTCACCACACTCCTCCTCCAGGCAGGCCACTGGTATTCAGGAGCGGTCGCTTTTAGTCCAATCAACTCACCACTCGCCTCCTCCTCTGGCAAACGCCTGTGGCTCTGATGCAGTCACTCCTAGAACAAGCGACCCACTGCACTTCTTCTCTTCCTCCGGGCAACCCCCTGGGTGTTCGGAAGCGGTCCTTCTGAGTCCAAACAGCTCGCCACGCATCTCCTCCTCAGGCAGCCACCCGGAGCCCCAGTGGTTGCTCCGAGACCAAGCGCTGTGCTGAGCTGCCTCCTCTAAGATGATCCCAGTTGTCTGTGTTTACTGCTCCAGCGGGGGGAGGGGCATCTCGCCGAGCAACTCTACTTCACAAAGTTCCCTGCTTTCTGGGGCTACCGCCCCATCCGTGACGCCTCCCCAACAGGAGAGTCTCACCCGGTGGCCTTGAGCTGGTCCCAAGTCTCTCACTATCTCCTCTTTTGAATCCTGCGTCCTGGAGCAACATGAAATGCAGCCACCCTCTAGGCTGCCATCTTGAAACCTCTCTGCATTTCATAAACAACTCAAAAGCCCCTTTAGAACAAGAGAGGACCTAATATTTAATCTAATATTAAAGAGCAATGTTCATCAACAGAAGAATGGATACAAAAAATATGATATATATGCACAATGGAATATCAACCATAAAAAGAATGATTTATGTCAACATATGCTCAGCTGTCATGTATAACTAAAAAGAAAATAATTAAAAAGTATATATCCTTTCAACATAGAAATCCAAACAAATTTGATTTATGAATGAGAGTGAATTTGAATAAAATAATTTATAACCAATTTCCACTTCATTTGTTAATGAATGTTAAACTGTAGCTGAAGGTCTATCTTAGCACTAGCATGTCACACTGGTCCCACAAACCCCTGTGTTTGTTCCCAAACATCAGAATAAAAACTATAAATATATAAAAATATATTTCAGGGCAGTAAGAAATGCCCACTTTATATTTTATATTTTATTCAAGTTTTCCCCCTTGAAAAATGCCAACAGATAAGTCTGCAGTTAAAAAAATTCTCCTTTTTATCTGTAGTGAAATAAAGGAAAGAGTTTCACCCCATCTTTCAATATAGGATATAATACCTCAAATCGTGGAGTTGTTTCAATTCTGTATTTCTTGCTTAAACACTGATTCCACTATTTTTATTGCTGATAGCCTCTCTTTTCATTCATGAATCTCATTTTCCAGTTCTGAAATTTTTTTTAAATATAGCGAAAACTGTGAGCAGTGACATTTTTTTGTCCTATTGTTCTTTGAAGTGAATGATCTGTTTTCTGGGGTTTCAATAGGCTAGTAGAATCTGTCAGGGAGAAAACAAAGTAGAACTAAAATGTCCCATGTTCCTGGATAGGCAGAATTAATATTGTCAAAATGGCTATACTACCTAAAGTGCTATACAGATTCAATGCAATTCCAATTAAAATCCCAATGATGTACCTTGCAGAAATAGAGCAAGCAATTATGAAATTCATCTGGAAGAATAAAAAACCTAGAATAGCTAAAGCAATCCTCAGTAGCAAGAGCGAAGCAGGGGGTATTGCAATACCAGATCTTCAACTGTACTACAAAGCAATAGTAACAAAAACGGCATGGTATTGGTACCAAAATAGACAGGTAGATCAATGGTACAGAATAGAGGACATGGACACAAACCCAAATAAATACAATTTTCTCATACTAGACAAAGGTTCCAAAAATATGCAATGGAGAAAAGATAGCCTCTTCAACAAATGGTGCTGGGAAAACTGGAAAACCATATGCAATAGAATGAAATTAAACTCCTATCTCTCACCCTACACAAAACTCAACTCAAAATGGATCAAGGACCTCGGAATCAGACCAGAGACCCTTCATCTTATAGAAGAAAGAGTAGGTCCAAATATTCAACTTGTTGGCTTAGGATCAGACTTCCTTAACAGGACTCCCATAGCACAAGAAATAAAAGCAAGAATCAACAACTGGGATAGATTCAAACTAAAAAGCTTTCTCTCAGCAAAGGAAACTATCAGAAATGTGAAGAGAGAGCCTACAGAGTGGGAGAATATCTTTGCCAACCATACCTCAGATAGAGCACTAATTTCCAGAATCTATAAAGAACTCAAAAAACTCTACACGAAGAATACAAATAATCCAATCAACAAATGGGCTAAGGAAATGAACAGACACTTCACAGAAGAAGATGTACAAGTAATCAACAGATATATGAAAAAATGTTCAACATCCCTAGTAATAAGGGAAATGCAAATCAAAACTACCCTAAGATTTCATCTCACCCCAATTAGAATGGTGATTATCAAGAATACAAGCAACAATAGGTGTTGGCGAGGATGTGGTGAAAAAGGAACACTCATACATTGCTGGTGGGGTTGCAAATTAGTGCAGCCACTCTGGAAAGCAGTGTGGAGATTCCTCAGAAAGCTTGGAATGGAAACACCATTTGACCCAGCTATCCCACTCCTTGGCCTATACCCAAAGGACTTAAAATCAGCATACTACAGAGATACAGCCACATCAATGTTCATTGCTGCTCAATTCACCATAGCCAGATTGTGGAACCAACCTAGATGCCCTTCAGTTGATGAATGGATAAAGAAACTGTGGCATATATATACAATGGAATATTACTCCGCAATGAAGAATGATAAAATTATGGCATTTGTAGGCAAATGGATGAAATTGGAGAATATCATGCTAAGTGAGATAAACCAATCTCAAAAAACTAAAGGATGAATGATCTCGCTGATAAGTGGATGAGGACATATAATGGGGGGTGGGAGGGGTTAGCATTAGGTTTAGGGTTAGGTTTAGGGTTAGCGATAAGGAGAGCGGTAAGAATGAAGGAAAGTAGGACTGTATAGAGGGAAAAGAGGGGTGGGAGGCGTGGGGGGGAAGGAAAAAAAAATAAACATCATTGCCCTATGTAAACGTATGATTACACAAATGGTATGCCTTGACTCCATGTACAAATATAGAAACAACATGTATCCCATTTGTATACAATAAAAAAAATAAAATAAAAATTTTTAAAAAAATTTAAAAAAAAGATCTAAATTGTGCGAGTAATTTTCATATATTTATGACTATATATTTCACACTCACTACTCATACAATAAACAAATGAATGTCTCAACATGTGAGACATCGTACTATGTTCTGCAGATAAAAAGATGAGACCTCTTCTTTTGTTTAGCTTAAAGTCATGGATAAGCCGGACACATAAAATGACCATTATAAATTCAGAGACATGATATATGTAAATGGAGTTTTGTGATCTCATAAGGGAATCTAATCTACAGGAAGGATTTGTTGAGGAAGATGGGGATACACTGAGAAATGAAGGATGAATAGGAAGCAGGTAGAGTTGAAGAACACTCTTTCTAACATACAGCATGTGCCGAGAATCTTATGCAAACTGCTTCTAACCAAGATGGAGTAACAGGTTTACGTTCCTATCTAAAACAACCAAATCCAGAAAAGAAAAAAAGCATTAATCAACAATTTTCAAGACAATGGACTTCGGGCAATGAGGACAATCATCCCAGATAGACTTCCAAATATACCAACTCCATGATGTAAGAAAACTTCAAGGCTTTGACTCAAGACAGAGTCCACCAGACTCTCTTAGCTGAGGTTGTAAAAGTGAATCTGGTACAACCAAGGAAAAGAGGTATGATAGGACTTCTAGTGGAGATGAGAGAGCAGTACTGGTTCAGAACTCTAGAGCTTTGCAGAGGGTCCCTTTTGAATATGTAGCAGAGTAGTGAACAACATATATTTTTTCGGGAGAGGACCTGGGATCTAGAGGGAAGAAAAAGCCTTTCAAAAGATTATAGAAAATCGCCTCACACTCATGCAGTGCAGGTAAGAATGTCATTTCCCATCAGCTAAGCTGAAGAGAACTCAATTCACAGAACAATGGAGAGAGTAATCTGGAAATCTTGCCTAGTAGTGGAGAATTCACCCTAGGTTGATTACATAACAAACTATAAAATCAAGTCTAGGAAGGATTAAGGTGTCACAAGTAACATAACTGAATTCCAAAATAAAATTCAAGAAGAGAAGAGGCATGTAAGATATACTTTAAAAATTTCACTTGTAGGGAGACAAATGGATAGAAATCAAAGGGCATGGTGACCAGTACACCTAAATAGAGTTAGCCCTTGAAAAATACAGGTTTGTTTATTCAGTTTTTTTAATGTGTTGCTGAGGTTTGAACCCAGTACCTCACGTGTGCTAGTCATTCTCCACCACTGAGCTACGACTTGAGTCCTAAAAAAATCAGGTTTGAATTGTGCATATTTTCTCATATACACTGAATTAATTAATTATTTTGGAGATTAGAGACAAATTGGAAATACAGAAAAACCAGAAGTCTAGAAACCCTAAAAAATAAGTAGATGCATTATAAATTCATAAGACATGTAAATGGCATGCTTTATATCCACCATTACAAGCTTATATAATTATGTCAAAATTAACCCAATATTATATATGAGTACAATACTGTGATAAAAAACACTAAAATAAAATCTACAATTTATACTTCCTTTAACAAATTTTAAATGGATGTCATTCTATTAAATAAAAGAAAAGAAAAATAAAGAGAACTCCAAATTCAAATATAACAATTTCTGCAAAAGGGAGACTTAGATTCTTCCTGAGATGTAAAGGAAGGATGAAAGTATTGTGGATTCTTCCCAGCAGAATCAGAGTGCCAGGCCTGGAGCTTTCTTCTCACAGGGTCATTTTTCCATTTTTTCCTTATTGAAGCAGAAACTGCAGTGGTTCTGGATACATACCCAACAATAGTCAGGTTAGTTGTGGGAAAGAAAATGAGACAGATGTGCTGAGGGCTTTGGCAAGCTAGAGCATGGTCTTGTGGTCTACATAAGGTATAGAAAATCACAGGGCTTTTTTTTTTCCACTGTGTGTTGTAATTCTGTGACAGAAATGTCAGGGGTATGTCTGGTAGAAAACCAGGTGCATGTGACACCATACACCTGAGCAGATATCCTAGGTATATTCAACCCACTGTGCCCAGAAACATTTGTTGTATTTGCTCCTACTTCTACTACATGGGTGTTTCTATGCACTTTTCTGGAGATTAAATTGGAACCCTGAGGGTAAGACCCTTTCAGAAGGGCTTCAAGCCCATTACAGGGGCTTTGTGTGAAAGATCACAAACTATTGCATGTCTTGTACCTCCAAGATTGAGTATCCACCTCTTCTCACAAGATGTTGGTTGTTCACTCTAATAGTATTGACCCAGAATGCAGACTGATAGGAATGTGCTAAAAACTCTCATCAGCAAAGGCATATTGTTGCTTGTGGAATAGAGGCCCATGGAGACATTACACACTTCAAATCAGTGCTTTGAGACTATTCATAGTTAGGGAGAAATACTTTGTAAAATTTAAAGAGGCAGAAAAAGGGTCCAAAAATGCTGAGGCAATGTCAGGTAGAACAAGAATTCTCTACCATTCTTAGGACAAAACATGGACTGTGCAAACTGGCCACCCCTATCATTCACAGAGACAGTGTGAAGAAACAATGAGAGACTTGGAATCTCACACACAGTTAAGACTACTAAGTGAAAGAGTCCAGAACTGTGGTTTGAATTACAGATATGTCTCCAGGTTCCACAGGTAGAGGGTTTGTCAGGCAGTTTTTATATTAGATACACACACATACCTCAATTATTTTAAAGAAAATACTAGGGGACATTTTCCTACAACAGCAAAATTTCCCTAAGCTCACCCTATTGTAGGGTTGGAGAAAGGAGAGGAACTCAGCTTGTACACTCCATTACCATGTTATGAGTGTTTGGGCTAGAGAACATAAGGAAAAACCTGGACTGTAGTTGCTTCCCCAAAACCCCACCAGGCTACTGGGTTCTAATCGGTGAAAACCTGGACAGAAATGCCTCCATTTTACTTTCATTAGCAAGCAGAAAAAACTTAAGCTTTTGTTGTTCCAAGGTACTCTTGACTTTTTGTGCAGTTATTATGTATGTGGTTTTCTCATTATTTGTTTCTTCATATTCTATCTCATTTTCTAAGATATTTTAATTCCTTTCTTGATTTTTTTCCCTGTACCACATTTTCTTCTTATTTTAAATCCCACCCTTCATAATGTTATTGTTTTTTCTCCATACTTCCTCTGGTGTCACTGTTTCTCATACCAATTTAATAATCCTTCATTTATTTAACTATTTCCTGATAATTTTATAATCACTAATGACCATATTTTTCAGTCAGGAATTTATTCTTTTTATTCCCCCTTCATCTATGCAGTTTGTGGAGATCATTTTTGGGGATGTACCAGGGATTGAACACATGTGTGAGACAGATCACCTGAATTTTACAGTTTTATTAAGAGACAGGATCTCAATGTGTTGCTTAGGGCCTTAATAAGTGCTTGAGGTTGACTTTGCTCTTGTATCTCCTTTCTGCCTCCCAAGCTGCTCAGATAATACATCACTTAAAATAAGCATTTTATTTATAGGTGATATATGATATCCACTGCTATGAGATTCAGTGTGAACTTCCCAGTCAATTCAGCAGAAAGTGCTAACAGCCTTAAGAGGTGCAAGCTTGAATTGTGATCAAAACTGGAAAATGAAAGGACTTTGCTTAGATAAATGCAGGACCTTGCATCAGGCTTAGTAAGCAAGAGGAATTAACACCTGCCATTCTCAGTCTGGTGCAATGGAAAAGAGAATCCAGTGAAGTCACTGGAGGCCCTTCACTATAATACTTCAGGGAGTGGAATAGGCTGAGGGAATACTTCTGCATCAGAGATCACCCACAGAAAATCTACAGCCAGAGTTTCTGTGTTTATAGACAGCCACCAGGATCTTCACTCTCCCCAAAAAAATCCTGCTTCCTGAACTACTGAACACAATAGAAAGAGTCAACTGACAACTCTGTACCTGTCAAGCAGTAAGGTGGATTCCCCTGAGCTGTCAAATGAGAAATTGCTGCTAGGAAGTTCATTGCAACTCAGGAATCAGTTCCTGTACCCCTACAACTGGGAAGAGAGCCCACAGTCAAAGACTAATGGGCATCTGCTAAATATCCAAACCTCAATGAAATGAAAACCATAATTCAACTAGAATTTTCTATGCTTTGGCATGGTATACTATAAACAACTCTAATATCAACTTCAATATATAAATAACTTCTTAACTTCAATGATAATTGTCAACCCCAGAGCCAACATTATACCTTCAACTCATTTAGATGTAGTTCATCTAATTTTTTAAGCATTAATTGGACTCAATCTTCCTATGTTTGTTTTCCTAGCTCTAGATTATATCCACTTCTCTTCCTCACTGCTCATCCTCTTGCAATATCAGTTATTACTTAAAATAATACCTATTAACCTATTTCTCCTTTACATCTTCATGGAGATTATCATTTTCTCTCTTTCTTCTTTCTTTCCCTTTTCCTCTCTCCTTTGTTCAGTCTTTCTTCCTTTCCATCTCCAACCCCCTCTTAAGGTTACAAATTTACTAATCATTACAACCAACTGTGACCTATTCCAGAACTTTATTGAAGGTTTGTATCTGAGTTTGAGGAATGACATAAAACAACTACAACTAGTTTTGTTTCTTTCTCATTAAGTTTGAATATAATGAAGCTTGACTCAGAAGTGATTACAGAAGATAGGGCTCAGTGAAATCTCTTAAAGTGGTGCTGACATTTGGATCAGCAGATGTCACACACTGAATTAAAATATCATTATCTGGATATTAACCCAACCCAGAACTCTTAAGAAAAAGAAGCTCACAGCATAGTCCTTCTCTTAAAAGAAATCAGAACAATACCAAAGATGAGTAGATGTACAAATAATATAAAATATCAAGGAAACAATGCATCCCAGACAACTTATAATGTTTCAAAAACAGACTTAATGGATACCACACTTGAGGAAATTTCAGAGAAAAAATGTAGAAATGTATCATTAAACTACTTTATGAGCTAAAAGATCATGTAATGAGTAAAATCACAGAGAAAATAAAGAGACAACACTTAAATTAAGAGATCAAGATTCTGAAATAGAACAAAGTGAAAAAACTTGAAATGAAGGAATCAACTAACCAAATTCAAAATTCATTGGAGGGCTGGCATTGTTGCTCAGTGGTAGATCACTTGCCTAGCATTTGTGAGGAACTGGGTTCAATTCTCAGCACTTGCATATAAATAAATAAATCAAAGGTCCAGCAACAACTAAAAATACCTATGAAAAATTTTAAAAATAATTCAATGGAAAGCACCACCAACAGAGTACTTTGAAGATAGACTCTCAGACCTCAAAGACAAGTATATAATCTTGAACATAAAGCTGACTATAGAAAGAGGTGTTACAAAGCCATGAACAAAATATTCAAGAAATGTGGAATAACTTTAAAAGGACATATTTAAGATTCATTTGGATAAAAGAAGGTTCTGAATTATGAGCTAAAGGAATGCACAATCTTTCTAATGAAATAGTATCAGATACATTTCCAAATCTGAAAAATGAAATGGAAATTAACATACAGAAAGCATAGAGATGTACATGTACACAAAATCATAATAAATTCAATTCTAGACACATTATCATGAAAATGCCTAACAGACAGGAGGATAGAATTATAAAAGCTGCAAGAGAATAACAACTGATTGCATTTAGAGGAAAACACATCTGTATTTCAACTGATTTCTCAACTCAAACCCTTAAAGCTAGGAGGTCTTGGAATTATACCATGCTCTGACAGAAAATGGATGCCAACTAAGAATACTATCTCCAGCAAAATTAAGCTCCTGAATTGAAGAAGAAATAAAAACCTTCCATGATAAAAGCTAAGAAGCATTCATAGAAGGATTCATAATTATAAAGCCTACAGTACGAAACATATTCAATAAAACATTTCAGAACAAATGAAAAGAGTCCTGGAAAGGAAGTAACTACACTAGAATAGTCAAGCAAAGGTAAACAAATTCGATTTAACTGGAAGAAATAAGTCATAATGGCAGGAAATAAAAATCTTCTCTTAACAATGACATTGAAAGCACATGGTCTATATTTACCAATGAAAAGGCACAGATTGGCAGATTGGATTAAAAACCAGACATAGCAACATGCTGTTTGCAAGAGACTCACCTCACAGGAAAGACATGCATAGTCTAAAGGTGAAAAGATGAGACAAAACATAAAATTCATAGGGATCTAAAAAAATGCAGGGTTAGTATTGGCATACCATATAAAGAAGACTTCAACCCAGAATTAAATCCAAAGAGATGAAGAAGATCACTTCATTCTGCTTAAAGGAATCATACATGAACCTGATATAACAATCACAAATATTTATGCTAGAAAAAATAA
The DNA here is from genome assembly GCF_902686445.1 of Sciurus carolinensis. Lineage (NCBI taxonomy): Eukaryota > Metazoa > Chordata > Mammalia > Rodentia > Sciuridae > Sciurus > Sciurus carolinensis. Next base: position 127,668 of record NW_025920270.1, on the reverse strand, counting down.
AGCATTTGCGTACATCAAAGAAACTCTTTGCGATATTAAGTATCAAATAGACCACAATATAATAACACCCTTTTGTTTTTACAGCACTCTGTTATCACTGGATACCTCACTCAAACAAAAACTCAATAAAGATACTACAAAATTAAAAATAAGTAAATGAAAACATGGAACTTACACACTTCTATAGAATATTTTATCCACCAATTACTAAATTCACTTTCTTTCTTTTTTTTTTTTTTTTTTTTTTTTGGTACGGGGGATGGAACTCAGGGGCACTAAGCCACATCCTCAACCGTATTTTGTATTTTATTTAGAGATATGGTCTCACTGAGTTGCTTAGAGCCTCACTATTGCTGAGGCTGGCTTTGAACTTGCAGTTTTCTTGCCTCAGTCTCCCAAACTGCTGGAATTACAGGTGTGCGCCACCATGCCCAGCCTTGAGTTCACACTCTTTTCAACAGCATGTGGAACATTTTCTAAAATAGGTCATATTACAGGTCACAAAGTAAATATTAGCAAATATGGAAAATGAGATATAATATCTTGTGTTTTGTCACATCATAATAAAATTAGAAATCAATGATGAGATAAAAATAGAAACCACTCTAACCAGGGTACTACTAGACAAAATAGTTTTTCCTAATTCCATCCCCCTTCCTTCTCTTCATGTCCATTTGTATAATCCAATAAACTTCTATTCTTCCATCCTTCACCCACTATTGTATGTTATCATTCACATATCAGAGAGAAGAATATCTGGTCTTTGGTTTTTTGGTACTGGCTTATTTCACTTAGCATGATAGTCTCCATTTCCACCCATTTACCAGCAAATACCATAATTTTATTTTTCTTTATGGTTGAGTAATATTCCATCACGTGTCCATACCATGTTATTATCCATTCATCTTACGAACAGAACCTTGTTTGTGTCCATACTTTTGCTATTGTGAATTTAGCTGCTATAAACATTGATGTAGCTGTGTTACTGTAGTATGCTGATTTTAAGACCTTTGGGTATATACTGAGGAGTGGTATAACTGGGTCAAATGATGATTCCAAGTTCTTTGAGAAATCACCATACTGCTATACAAAACACTTTTGAGTGATGTATGAATAGCAGAAAAATTGGGAGAGAAATAAAAAAAAAAGAGGTAAATGAGAAAAATGATACAACATATCAAAATTTCTGGGATCCAGTATAAAAAATTCTAAGAGGAAATTTTAGAGCATTGATCTCATACACTAAAGCAATAGGAAGATACCAGTAAAATAGAACATTGTATCACAAGGTTCTAGAAAAAGAGCAAATCAATAACAAATTCAGTAGAAGAGAGGATTATAATTAGGATTTTTAATCAAGATTTAAAAAACAATAGAAAATATCAGAAAGAAAAGAATTTATTTTTTGAAAGATTAAACAAACTTTACAAACTCTCAGGCAAACTAATCAAGAGGAGGACGTCTCAAATTATTAAAATCTGAAATGGAAAAGGAAATATTATCATAGGTACTACTAAATAGCAGAGGTGATTCAGGAAATGTTTGGATAACTTGTACTCCAATGAACTAGAAAAAATTGAAGATACTGATAAAACCTGAGGGACGTCCTGCCTAATTTTAACCAGGAGGATACACAAACCATAAGAAGATGAATTTGAAGTTATTAAATTGAAGCAGTGATCAAAATCTGTCCGATAAAGAAAATCCCTGAATGAGATGGATTCTCAAATTAGTTTTACCAAACCATTAAAAAAGAACTACTATGAACACTCCTCAAATTATTCCATGAAATAAAAACTGAGGGAACTCTGCCAAACTCATTTTATGAAACCACTCTCACGCTGATCACAAAAGCACACAAAGACACATCATGGAGAGAAAACTTCAGACCAATATTCTTGATAAGCATAGATAAAATTTTTGTTAATAAAATAATGGCAATCTGCATACTAAAACACATGAAAAAGGTAGTGCACCATGATGAAGTGGGTTTCATCCAAGGGATGCAAGTGGGTTCAACATAAAGAAATCAATAAATGTAATTCACTACATAAATATATGTAATGACAAAAATCACAAGATTATCTCAATAGACACTGAAAAGCATTTGACAAAGAACAGTACTCTTTAATGTTTAAAACATGAGAAAATCTAGAGATGAGAGGAACTTACTTCAACAGTGTAAAGGCTATCTATGATAAGCCCAAAGCCAACATTTCTCTAAATGTAAAAAAAAAAAAAAAAAAAAAAGACTGAAAGCATTTCTTCTAAAACAAGAACCAGACAAAGATGACCACTTTCACCACTCCTATTCAACACAGTCCTTCAAAGTCTAGCAAGAGCAATCGGGCAAGAGGAGAAAATTAAAGGGATAAAAAAAAAAAGCTGATATTGCCTGTTTGCCAATGACACAATCCTATATGTAGAAGCCTCAAAACACTCTACCAGAATACTTATACAGCTCACAAATGTATTCAACCAAGTAGAAGGATACAAAACCAACATATATTAATCAATCATGCTCCTAAACTCCAAAGATGAACCCACCAAAAGTACTTAGGAAAACTCTCCATCTCACAATACTTCCAAAAAATAAAATAAAACACCTGGAAACCAATTTAACAAAAGAGGTTAAGAACTTCTACAACTGAAACCATAGAACACTAAAGAAAGAAATTGAAGAAGACTTTAAAAAACGGAAAGACCTCCATGTCCTTGGACAGGCAGAATCAATACTGTTAAAATGACCATACTATCAAAAACACTATAGAGATTTAATGCAATTCCCATCAAATTTCTGATGGCATTTTTCACCCAAATAGAAAAAGCAGTCATGAAAATTATGTGGAAAGATAAGTGACACAAAATAGCCAAAGTGATTCTTAGCAAGACAAGCAAAGCAGAAGGTCTCACAATACCAGACCTGAATTTATACTATAGAACTATAGTAACAAAAACAGCATGGTATTGACATTCAAAACAGGCATGAAGACCAATTACATAGGTAAGAATTCAAAGAGACAAACACACATGAATACCATTTTCTGATACCAGACAAAGGTCTGAAAAACATACATTGGAAAAAAGATAGCATTTTAAACTAATGGTAATGGGTAAACTGGAAAGTCCCACATATTAGAAAGAAATTAAACCCATATTTCTCACCCTGAAAGAAACACAACTCTAACTGGATCAAAGTCTTAGGAAGTAGAACAGAAACCCTACAACTGCTAGAAGAAAATATAGGCCCATCACTCCAACTTGTAAGCTCAGGACTTACTTCTTTAATAAGACTTAAAGCACAAGAAGTAAAATAAAAAATTAGTAACTACAATGGTATTGAACTGAAGTGGGACAGAAGAGACTGAACACCCAGGGAATTTTCAGGACACAGGTTTATTGGCTACAGTCAGTCCAGAGGGCTATTGGATAGCCTAAAATATTCTCTGGACCATGAGTCTAGAAATTGTTTAAACTTTATACCTCGTGGGAGGAGGAGCTTGGAAGTGTACATTTTTGCAGGGGTCTACATAAACAAATTTTTTCTTTGAGTTCCCAGAAAGTGCTTTTGTCCCATTTATTAGAACAGTCAGGGATTTTACAGGGTATACTACAAGGCCAAGTGTGTCCATCAAATCCACAGTTAAATTTCATGTTTTGCAAGACCAGGAAATAGGGCATCTAACCACATTGAGCTTTTCTGCAGGGATCTTGACTGATATTTTGTTAACAGGAACCATTGTGGTCAAGGTCTCTGGAGAAGCTTAATTAAGATACATTGGTGGAGGAGGAGGTTCCACTACAATTCCCCCCTTTATTGATGCTCTCCATAATTTAATATTTTAAATTAATGAGCACTGTTATTATCTTCTTGGCTTAAAGCCTTACATAATACCAATACTTCAGTTGTTCCTTCAATAACTGCTTCTATAGTGGACCCAAAAGTTTGAAGGCACAGGGGATATGAACATGGGAGTAACAAACAAGTTAATAGCAAAATGGTTTACTATACCAACTGAGCTTTTAAATTTACCAAGAGTTGAAAGTCATCCTCCAAATAGTGAGCTTGAATCCCCTGTTTTAATGTCATTCCAGGTTTGGACTGGCATATGTGCTAGTTTCTGATATTGCTATGTCTTTAAATGCCTGTCCATTGTCATTTATTTGGATGCAACAGTCTGAACTTTGGATATATTTCCTCTTTATTAGCCAATAGGTAATCTAATGTCAAACAGTTTTGATAGATAACTGCTCATATTTGGGTCTGTTGCATGGCTAGGATGTCAAAGGCTGTAGTAGTTTGATTAGTAATAATTCACAGTACAGTTTTAAATGAATAATCCAATTTAGCATATAAACTAGTTTTATAGCCCCAATTGCCATCCTCTGCCCAAGTAGCGGGACCATAAGTTGCCATAATCTTTTGGGCCAATTATCATTATTCCAAGTTTCTTGACCTCCTAGAGCAAGGTTTTAGTGGATATTTTTTCCCTTGGCCTTAGATCCTCATACAAGATCCTTAGGTCTTTTCCAGAGACAAATAGTTATCTAATTATAGCATCTTTCTGGTGGAGAAGGTCTTAAATATATATTTTCTATAATCCCTTAATTATAGTATATTCACTTGACATATTGTTTACATGATTTCCACCCTTGGAGCAGGAGTGGGGTACAGCCCCATAAGACTGTCAAAGAAAACCAAACTATGTAATAAAATAGGATTTTGGCTAACACAGGTTAAGCAGTATAAGTTAACAAAGCCAAACAAATAATACCAAAAAAATACCCTGGGAAGCATAAATAAGCAAGGTAAAATGTATAAATGAAATTTTCTCCAGTCAGTAGGAGTTATTGTTATCAAACCTGTAGCAAAAACCAAACAGAGAATTATATATATGGCTAGAGGTAAGGGGTGGCAACGTTTTTACAGTATAAGAACTATCTTAGAGGATGAAAGAGTCCATATGTCCTGGTAATAAGTTTATCTTCCACCTTGCATTGAACAGCCGCCCTCAAGTGGCTGAACAAGGGCTGTAGTTTCCTCAAGCCTCAGCAGTACGCAGGCTACTCAGCTTCCAGAGTGATTAAAGCAGGACTGTTGTCCTTCTGAGCCTCAAGCATCTCTGGTGTTTCCTTCCTCTGGATGTTCAGTTTAAGGAGTGTAGTGTGGCCTGGAGTGTACACCAAGACCATGGCTGTGGGCTTGAACCTTGTGTAATGAACCCAGGGAACTATCCCTGTAATCTTTACTGTAGTTGGTATGGATAAATAACAGTGCAAGTACCCTTCCAAAAAGGTTTTAGGAGCTGAAGATTCCATTCTTTGACCAAGACTGAATCTCCAGGCTTGAAGGTGTGAACATTTAAGGTCAAACTTACTGGCCATTTTTTCTTGATCCATTGGTTGAGAAACTGTAAGGTTTTCCCTAGAGTCTGAAGCTGTTTTCTTCATGCTATTTCTCCTAATTCTCTTAAGTCTCCCTGTAACCCCAATTAGTGGGGAAAGCCTCCATACACTAGCTTATAGGCAAAGAATTCAGTCCTCTTAGTGGCAGTGGCTCTAATCCTTAGCAGTGCAATAAGGAGGATTTTATCCCTATGCAGGTGAATTTCCTGACATAGCTGACTAATTGAGCGTTTAAAGTCCTTTTTACTCTTTTTACCTCACCAGAACTCTACGTCCTATTGGTAGCATATAACTTCCATCTGATATTTAAATGCTTGGCCAATAATTGTTATCAGCTCTGCCACAAAAGTTGGCCCATTGTCTGAGCAAAGGGTTATTGGGATACCAACTCTGGGAATTATTTCCCAGAGGAGCATTCTGGTTACCTCTTTAGTCTTTTCTGTGCAGGTTGGAAAAAGCTTTCAGCTAGACAGAATAAGAACATGTAAAAACCAAAAGATATTTATAGCCCTGTGAGTGTGGTAGTTCAGGAAAGTTTACTTCCAAGTCCTCAAAAGATGCTCCCCCTACACTTTAGATTCCCAGTAGAAGCCTTGGCCCCTGGCATGATTGTTCTGGGCACAAGTTTTACACTGTTCACAGATCATTCAAGCAATGCTTGTGAGCCAGGGGATGCAGAAATGCTAAGGATAATATCAAATACCACTTGGTCAATGTGTGTTTCCCTGTGGCACTGTCAGATGAAGGCCAAGACTAGTCTCAGGGATGGCTATATGACCATCACAAAATCTACACCAGCAGCTCAGGAGATACCTTCTTTTTTTCCAGTCTTAAATCAATTACTTTTCATGTTGAGAATCTTTGGCTCCCATTCTATTAGAGAGTCAGGTAGAAGAATGACATTTAAGCCTGGGGTTGGATTTACTTCTGGTTTCTTGCAGGCAGCTAACCTTCTCTGTCTGCTCTTCAGTTTCCCTGAGCAAACAGTTTTCCTCTTTATTGGCCTCAGCAATGTATAATGGTCACTTCCCTGAGTGCCCATACTTCATCTAGAAGATTAAGAATTTCCTGCCCATATTTTATTTCTTTTCTTCCTTAGTTAAGAAGTCCCTTCCCCCCATATACATCCTTGTGAACATAAAGAGTGGTGAAGGCATTTTTTGAGTCTATATAAATAGTGGCACAGATTTCTGTTGCCCATTGAAGTGCTCAGGTCAGAGCAGTAAGTTCTTCCTTTTGTGCTGGAGATTCCTGAGGCTTTGCCTCAACAGTGGAGTCCAGAGTGATCACTAAATACCCAAAAGACCTATCCTGCCATCTATGAAGCTGTTTTCTTTGGTGAAGTACTCCACATCAGGGTCCCTGAGGGGCTGGTCTGTCAGGCTGGTCTACTAGAGAACACTTTATGACCTCAATGCAGTGTGATCAAGTTTCCCATTCCCATGGGCAGAAAAATCACAGGATTTAGATTATGGATGATTTCAATGCAGACATGTGAATTTTCGCATAACATGTCCTGATATCTGATCATACTCACATTAGTCAGCCAATAATGTTCTTGGTACTCCAACAGTGCCAATACAGAGTGTCAGTTCCTGTCCCACAGTCAATTTGTTAGCCACTAACATCAGAAGGGCCATGACTGCAAGGGCCCATAGACAAGGTGGCCAGCCTTGAATCATAGAATCAAGTTGTTTATACAAATGGGCCACGGAACAGTGCGATCTCCCCAGCATTTGAGTCAGGACTCCTTCAGCTATTTCAGACCATGCATGGACCATGCAGAAAAAGAGGCTTTATGAAGACGGGGATCCTAGTCTAGGTGCACTGATGAATTATTATTTAATGTCCTCAAAGGTCTTTTATTGTATTGGCCACATATCAGAGGATCCCATTCTCCCCCCTTGGTGGCTTCATAGAGGGGTTTGGCCATAACTGAAAAGTTAGGGATTCATATCTGGCAGAATTTGGCCACATTCAGGAACTCCTAGATCGGGCACCAAGTAGAAAGGGCCAAATTGAATGGACTGCCTGTTTCCTTTCAGGGCCAAGTTGCTATTGTCTCGGTCAGATAGAAACTGAGGTACTTGAAAGACTTGAGCTTTCTCCTTTGAAACATTGTAGCCTATTTTACATAGGAGAGTAAGAAGCCCCCTTCATGTAGTCCTCTTGGGTCGCTCTGGCCACCAACAAATCATCTACATATTAGGAAAATGTGCATTTATATCAGAGGCCAGAATTCATCTTGTTTTGCAGGAAAGGCTTTCAAATCTGTAGCCACCACCACCCCGAAACTGGTTAGTGAGCTTTTGAAGCCCTATGGCAACTTGGTTCAGGTCAACTAGCCTTCAATTGGGGACAGAACTTTGTTATTGTGGCCCTCTTAGTCTTGTCCTCAGAATAAGGTGGTCCTTCCATTCAGACCTTCCTTCAGCCCTGAATCTGACCTCAATTTTGATATTTGTTTTGGCTTTCTCCTCATGGCACCCACTTGGGTGACCTTTGGGTTTGTGGTGAAGGCACCTTCAAGGAGATCCATCCTCTTCTCCATCTTTTAGTACACCTCTTGTTGAGCCTCTTGGTCTCAGTTGATGAAAACTATGGTGGTAACTTCAATCAGATCACCAGCATTCTTTTCCAGCAATATCCTCTAGTTTTTGTAACTTTTTGGCTAATGTCTCCTTGGGCTTGTTTCACCCACTGGTAATCTGGTGACTCAGCAAAAAGGGAGTGAAGAGCCAGAAGACCTATGAGGGTCTCATTATACCTCTTTATCTTTAGGAGGTCTTCCTCTTTGTTGGGGTCCCACCTGGGTCTGTATCAGAAATATGGGTCTGAGCATAGGCTTGGATATTGCCTTATGTGTCCAGAGCATGATCCTCTAACCAATTTAAAGCTGCTCAGATCTCCCATCTGCACTCTTCTGTCAATGCAGGTGGGCTGGATGGATCTGGATAATGTACTACATCAGATCAATTATGGCTCAGGGCTTCTTCATGTAGGAGTGGGTATGATTTTTCCAGTTAAAAAGATCAGTGTTGGTGAAAGGCTGGCATGAAAAACTTCATTGTTCCCTTCAGATGTTTCCCTCATGTTCAACAGAGACAAGTCCTCTGTTCTCTTGTAGGGGCATCTGGAGAGCTCTCATCTGGGTTATACCTCTGGTTTCCCACCTTGGAAGTGGCTCCAGGGGAACCTCTGGTACTAAGGACATAAAGGAGGATTTTTGTTTTTTCTTTCTCAGGTTTTTCTCAGGTGTTTGGTCCCCTTAAGTTGGGAGGTAGAGGCCACTAAACTATTCTAGTCTATTCCTCATAAGACTAACATTTATATAAACACTGGACATCATTGTTTGTTTTCGCAAATGACTGATACCCTTTACACCTTCATCAATGAACACTCTGTTCCTTTTCTTGTGTTAGGACTCATTCTGCTTGGTAAAGCCTTATATGATAATTCCTATTGTTTGTGACTTAGTAGCCTTTTTGTTCAATATTTACCAGGTAATGTGTAAATTATTCCTTTCCCTGTCTAGTCCTCTGCTTCCTGAACTTTAGGGGATCTCTCTGATATCACCTGATGCCAACATTTTTAATCACTTGAACCCATATTTGATGGACTTTCTTGTAAGTGATCACAGAGAAAACAGATGCCAGGGATGATGGCTTTTCTGGAGGTAGAACTGAGAAGGGACTCAGGAGTGAGGTTACAAGAGAGAGAGCAGGAAATGGTGAGAGCTTAAAATGCTGTAGGCCAACAGAGAGAGAAGTATTAAATGGGACAGTATTTCTTTTCACAGTTGCCACATATATTTCCTGCCACTCCGACACTTGACATGGTCTGTTAGAGTAGAGGATCCAACACTTGACATGGTCTGTTGGAATAAAGGACTCAACACTTGACACAGTTCCATTGATCATCCTCCCTCTTGGGGGCCATAGGCGTGGCATGTCTCCATGTGTAGTTGCTTTTTAATATTAATAATCAACATATCATTTAGAAACTTATTGGGAAAATATTGGGAAGGTTTTACTGTATTGGGACACAAAATAGTGCACAATAAAAATTTGGCAGTAGTACATAAATAAAATATATGAAAATAAACAATTGTAGCTGTGTTCAAGTTAAAAGGAGCTTTAGTATAATAAATGGATAAAGAGGCATTCCTCTTAGCTTGGATGCGGTGTTTAGCCTTTGTTGCTTTCTTACTTTCAATAGTTGATTCTAGAGATACTTTACATAATAAAAACATTTAGGTTAGTCATAAATATAATTTGTGCTTTTCCTATGTTTAGTCTAATTCTTTGAGAATCAGAATAAGATTGTAGTCTGCTATTATATAAAATTAGAATAGACTAAATATTAACTATAAGTTGATTTCTTTGCCCTTTAATAATAGTAAAAGTTTCTCACTGTTAAACACTGGAATTCATGGTGGGGGTGGTTTATCGGAAAATCTAGTGTTGTATTTATTCTGAAGGTTGAAGGCTGGCAGATCATGGTGCCTTCAGTTTCGCTGGGAGACAAGTTTGTTTAAGTTTAGCTGGGAGACAAGGTTGTTTTAATCTAGCTGGGAAATAAGATTGTTTTGGTCTGGACTGTCATACAGAGAGAATGTGTACATTGAAAAGAAGCATAGATTGTACTTTTGAAGGTTTTTCTTGTTTTAAACTAACAAAAAATTATATTATCATTACTAAAGAAAAATATCTAGAAAAAGAGTGACAGAAAAAATAAAGACAGATTCAGCCTCAGAACACTTGGTGTCTCTGTGTGCTGTTTCTCCACTGCACCGATGCCTCCCATCCACCAAAGACCCCCCGACCCCTGCTAGGGCTGGACCCTGGCACACAGTACAGGGATTGGTGAGGAGTAATAGCAGAGGTCAGTGAAGGCAGGGAAAAGGGAAAAAGATAGAGTTAGGCAGAATCAGATTATGAAAGATTGCCAGATTTTACATTCTCTACATGTGTTCATAATTGCATTGTAGCTGGTCACTCCAAATGCTAGAGGCAGAAAGAATGTGACAATGTATGGAGGAACAGAGAGGAAAAATGAGACGGTAGAGTACACAAGGGAAGGGACGCAGGCCAGAATGGACAGAATGTTGCCCAAAATATGGAGGATAAAACATTTTCTGTTATCAGTGTAGAATGAATATTCATTAAACAAAGGATGAAGCTGGGTTCCCAGGAATATGACAATCACTCCAGACTGTTAAATAGTTTTCCAGTGAGGTGTGAAATAAACCACAGCAACTGTTTTAAGTTCTTTGAGTTTACCATGTAGTTTTACTGTTTCACATCTATGTTAATGGAAAGCATTTAGAGGTTGGGTGGGCAATTTCCTGACTCTTGGATTTCATAAACCCACCACTGATACAGAGAGGTCTGTGGGTAAAGCTCCATGGTAGAGCCACTGAATAGCATATAAAAGGATCTGTTTTCAATTCCCACAATTGAAAACAAACTCAATTACCCAAATATGAAGGGGGTTTGTGAATAAATAATTCAAGGAATGTTTATGTAATTTTGGATTTACACCTCTTATTCAAAATTCCAGGAAACAATTTTCTCCACCAAAGATATTATTTGACAAGAAAGTGATAAAATGAGGTATAAATGATATACATTGTTTGATTTCTTCCCAAACACCTGATTCCATGCAAGGTGAAGGGGACAAAAATTTGTGCCTAATATACAACAGAGGTTTGGTGGAATTTTTCAGAAAAATTTGTGTCATAATAGAACTGAAATTAATCTTGAGATGAGTTGTGGTAGGATTCACAGATTCTCCTTGATGTCCTGTGTTAAAGCAAACACATTTTCCTCAGTCTACCAAAAATCTTGCTCTATAGCCCAGCTATCACTTAGGCTTTTTAAATCTTGGGGAGAAAAAAACACTCTCAACTAAGAGGTGTAGTGATTCAAATTTGGGAATTTTAATGGTAGAATTATCTAAGATAAAGGTTATTAATTTAAGAAATATTTTTCTTATGCCTCAAATAAATCTTCTAAAATATGACTGGAAAGATAGACACTGACATTTTGGGTCAAATTCTCCCACCACTTTGGGAAAACAACATTGTGTGTTGGAAGGCTGCTGGTACTTCTATTTTAGTATAGTTATTTTCAGAGAAGATGTCAAGCAAAATTTATCTGATTTGAGTGTCTTTGCTTCAATCTTCCCTTGTGATTTATGTGGAAGGGAAACTTATTTTTATGGTGGGTTCAATGTGCTTTGAAAAAAGATACTAAATAAATGTTTTACATTTTATTCAAATTGCTGTTAACAGTTTAATATAAACATAGAATATTTATTACCTTCCAAGAAGCATATGCATCCCAAGATACTGAAAAGCAAATGGGATATATACTCAACATAAGATGAATATAATAAAACCACTCATATATTACTCAATTGATATAAAGTATAGTTTCATGCTTTAGCTTTGATCAAAACTACTTTAACTTGTGGGTTTCTTTCTGTGCATGCTTGTTTTTCTTGACTAGGATCACATGACTGAGATATACTAAAGAAACATTGTGAATAATGCTTTAGTAAAACATGCAGTTCATTTCACTAAGTTTATGTGTTTGATGACCATAAATAAAACACACAATTGTATATATACAAATGGAAAGTTGAACAATGACAGAGAGGCCAATGATCTCTAATTAAAGGAGTACAGAAGGACCCTGAAAGGTTTGATGACAATCTAAAATAACAAAAGTAACACCACATATCTTATATTAAACCTATCAGAATGATTTAATCTATTAAATTATAAGTATAGGGAAGGTCGGATTCATTTCTCAATGAAGAAAGAAATGTGAGCTAATCAGCTTAAATAGATACTTTTATAATCACAGCTAAAACACCTATTGTTGGTTTTTCATAAACATGTGGGACATTGGTGCATCTCTTTTTCCTGTATCCTTGGGTTTAACCAACTTACATTGTCTCAGTCCACTTGCATGAGAAGATATAGGTCCCACACATAAGAAATAAAGTATGATGAGCATACAATATTCAGATATGTCCCTCCAATGGCAAAAGATGAAATGAAAGTGCATGTAATTATCAGATATCAATAACCTTTTATAGTTCAAAGTTATTCCTATGTATAATAAGAACAAAAGCTTTGGTGTTCAAGCAATAATCTACAGAATACTGTTTTAAATTTGAGGCTGTTTTACTGTATCTTGCTGTTCTTCAAGTATTTACATGAGAGTGTTGTTTATCAAAACAATTTTCTAAGGATGAGGATGTAGCTCACAGTAAGAAGCACATTCCCAGATAGCCCAAGGCCATGATTTCATTTCCAGGCATCAACAAAGAGAAAAAAAAAGGAAACAGTGGCTGATTTAAAAAAAAAAAAAACCAATGATTCTGAAATGCTAAGATTCTCATCTGAATGACTCACCTTATGCCATGTGGATTGCTATTGAGATGAGAAATTTGTGGTTTAAGGTTGCCATGATTCTACTAGTTCTTCCTAGTTCCATTCATCTCTAAACCAGTAATTTTCTCACTATTTCTTGGAAGGTAGATATATTGAAAGCAGCTGCATTGCATTTTCTCAAATTCCTCATTATTACCTCCAAGATTACCTAGCTTTTGTTCCTGACTCATTTCCCTTATGCTGAAACTTTACAAAAGCAACTTCTGGACCTGTGGTCTTGATTCTTTCCATTTCTAATTCTGTGTACAGATTATTCCCACTCCTTCTTTACTCCCAAGTTAGAAAATGTTCAACTTTTGAGACCTTCCCACATGCCAAAGACATGATCAGAATGAAAGCAAGATGGTTGCTTTCAGTTGATTAAGTTATGTCCTAAACTCTATGTTTAGGACTCTATGTCTCTGAATTCAGTTTTGCTAAAGGGAAATCCTTTTCCTTTCTGTTTACAATGTATTCTGTGAACCAGGATCACAGGAATCACTTAGTTTGTAATGGAAATGTAGAAACAAAAATCACCTGAGTCAGAATATGCATTTCAAATAGGGTTCCCCAACAGATGACTTTTTTAAAAGTTTGATAGTTCTGGTGTATATTTAGACTGTTTACAAATCTTCTGACTTAACTCTCCTTGCACAATATAACCACAAATTCCTCCCTATGACATTGTGGTCTTAGAAGATGACCTGATATTTCAAAGGACATTTTAGAAACCTATGGATTTGGAGACCACTTCTTAACATTTGCACTCTTTTCTACTTCCCCACATGCTGTGTATGCCCTATGTGTATCATCCTAGGTAGTAGCAATGTTTTCTATATCATAATATTATATTTGTGCATGACCAACCATAAGGCTTTATAATCATTTATGGTTCTATCAAATTTTTTTCTCTGCATGATCAGGTTGGCCCTCTTCAATTTCTTTCCAACAGTGACTAATGCACAAAAAGTGGTAAAATTTTACAACAGCCCCCATTAAATTTGGAACTGGACTCACATATTTTTCCCATATTTTGAATACACTAATGATTTTCCTTCTAGTATATGACTTACCTTCCCGTCTCAGACTATACATACCTGTTTGTTTTTCCTTCATTTACACCCTGTACTATCTTGCTATTCCTATTCTTCATTCCCCCTTCTCTCCTATTCTTTCTTTGAATATCTTCTATGATCTAAGCATATATTAAGTGGAACTAATAGTGATGCTGTCAATATAACTTGTATATGGATCTTTCCTAATAAGATGTACCACTGAATATCTTTCTCTCTTTTTTCTTATTACCTGCTTAATAGGCATATTTATCCTACAATTAGAATATATTAGTGCTCATGTTTTCCTTTCTTTTTAAATTTTTATATTTGTTCTTTTTAGTTATACATGGCAGTAGAATATTTGGACATTATACATAGATGGAGTATAACTTTCCATTATTGTGGTTGTCCATGATGTGGAGTACACTGGTCATGTATTCATAAATGAATATAGAAAAGTTATGTTCAATTCATTCTACTGTCTTTCTCATCCCTATCCTCCTCTCAATTCATTCCCTTCTGTCCAATTCAAAGAACTTTTGTTCTTCCCTTCTAATAGGTTTCCTTTTCCCCTAAGTAACTATTTTTGCCATTGTTCTGAACTCATTGGTTTATACAACTCCTGTGCCCACCATTTTTGCTAAAACATTCATTACTACCATGGATGAAACAGTTTACTCCTTCTATTTGATTTAAAGCCAGAGATAGTACATGGTTATTGTTTTCACTCTTAACAATTGCTGAATCCATCATTCCTATTTATTGGTTACAATTAATATTGAAAATATCATAGTAGAATCTGGGTATTTTGGTTAAAACTTTATCATTTGTTGTTTGTACCAGTTGATTCTATTTTTTCTTTCAGCCCCATTCTGTGAGGCAGAGGGAACTTCTAGGGACACTAAAAGTTCACAGGTTAGGAACTCTGATGGTGAATTCCCTGACATTACTTACTCTAATTCAAAGGAGTGAGGAGAAACTGAAGTCCAAAACCATCAACAAAGACTCAAGGAGCAAAAAACAGAGAGGAAATCCTGTCCCACCCTCTAACTCTACCCATATATCAAAAACAGTGAGAAGTCCTAGAACAGATAAGATTTTTAGAAAAAAAGAACATGAGAGAAAAAGGAAAAGAAAACATGTAGAGGAATCCAGTTCAACTGATCACAAGACCAAGACCTCTGAAAACATGAAAAGACAGGCAAACAAATCTCTCCACAAAATCAACAATTCCCCAACACCCCTGATAGTGAGATGGATGGAAACCAAAGGCAAGATTATAAAACCTGATTAACAAAATGTCCAGTGATCAAAATGCAGATCTAAGGAAGGGATTAAGATGAAAGACCACTTTAATAAAGAAACACAAATAGTGAAAATAAATCAAGCAGAACTCCTATACATGGAAGACATGATTAATCAAATCAAAAACTGACTCCAAGTACATCACTAATAGATCAAATTGCATAGGATAAAAATAAAAAAATAACAAAACCTCAGCCCTTGAAGACAGAACTTCAAGCACTAAAGACAGACTATGTGATTTTCAGAAAACAGATGTCTATAAAGGGATAAAATTAAAGAATATGACCTGAATACCCAAGAATTCTGGGACAACATTAAAAGATCAAACCTGAGAATTATTGGGATAAGATATCACAAAGATACAAACTAAACAACTAAAGGCATAAGGAACTATTTTAATGAGAGTGTTACAGGAGACCTTTTTCCCATATCATAAAAATCAGAGGCATACATATACAGGGTGGCATACAGGACCCCAAATAGACCCAGACTAAAGAGAAGCTCTCTGAGACACATCACAGTCAAAATAACTTACGCAGAAAATGAGGAAAGAATATTAAAAGCCACAAGAGAGAATCATAAATCACATTTAGAGGCAAACAAATATGGCTCATTTCTCATTTTTCAGTTCAGATCCTAAAATCAAGGACTGCCTCAAATGGGATAATCTAATCCCTAAAAGAAAATTGCCAGTAAAGGTTTGTACACCCAGAAAAGATTATTTTCAAAGTTGAGGGAGAATTTAAAAATTTCCAGGACAAGAATAAACTAAAAGAATGCATGAATACCAAAAACCTGAAAGGTAAACTGCACAAATCAGGACTACAATCAATTTCCAAAATACCAAATGGAGGAAGTTCAATAGAATAATCCAGTAAATGAGACTCAAGACAGGATAATGTGTAGCAAAAAATGGTGGAAAACAAACAACCACATATCGCTTCTAACACTGAATGTTAATGATCTCAACTTTCCAATGAAAAGAGACATTAGCAGAATGGGTCAAAAAACAAGGTCCAACTATATGCTATTTACAAAAGACATATCTTATAGGCAAATATATCACAGGATGAAGATAAAATGATGGCAAAAATATTCCATTCATGTGAATCTAGAAAACCAGAAGGAGTACCTATTCTCATATTTCAATCAAAAGTTACTCAGATGAGACAAAGAAGGCCACAACATTTTAGTAAAAAAGACAATCCCAAAAGAACATAGAATCATAGTACACATTTATGCCTCCAGTGTCAACACACTGAATTACATGGAAAAAATACACCATGATATTAAACCCATATAGACTCCAACACAATAACACTGGAGGATTTTGATACACACTTATCACCCATATAGAGGTCATCAAAACATAAAATCAATAAAGATAACTCCAACCTAAACAGCAGTATAAGTCAAAAGGAAATTAAGACATCTGCAGAATATCCCACACCAAAACAGATGAATTTAACTTCTTTTCAGCTGCTCATGGATATTTTTCCATAATATATTATCTAGACCAGATAGAAAGTCTTAAAAAATAAAAGAAAATTGAAACATTCACATGTATCCTATCAGATTATAATGGAAAGAAGCTAGAAACCAACAGCAAGAAAATTAATATAAACCCCATAAACACAAGTAGTTTGAGCAATATTCTTTTAAATGAAAAGTGGATCACAGGGGAAATGAGAACAGAAATCTAGAAATTCTGAGAAATGAACAAGAAGAAAGATACAACATATCAAAATGTCTGCAAAATGATTAAAGCAGTTCTAAGAGAAAAATGTATAGCATTGAATGCCTACATTAAAAAGTTAGATCAATCACAAATAAACAAGCTTATGATCTTTCTCAAGGCTTTAGGAAAATAAGAACAAACTAACACCAAAACCAGTACAAGAGAAGAAATAACTGATATCAGGGCCAAAATCATTAAAATTGAGATAAGAAAACGATATAAAATAAAGTGTTCCAAAGAGCAATATAAGAGTTGGTTCTATGAAAAGATAAATTGAGGTGACAAACCCTCACCCAAACGGAAAGAAACAGTCAGAAGAAGTAAATCAAGAAGAGCAGAGATGACCCAGGCTTAACTGTACACTACTGTAATCCCAGTGGCTCTGGAGGCTAAGGCAGGAGGGTTGATGGTTCAAAGCTAACCTCAGCAAAAGTAAGGTCCTCAGCAACTCAGTGTCTCTAAATAAAATACAAAATAGGGCTGGGGATGTGGCTCAGTGTTCAAGTGGCCCAGAGTTAAATTCTCTGTATCCCCCACCAAAAACAAAAAACAAAAACAAAAACAAAATCAGAGATTAAAGAGGAGATATCGCCTGAAACCCTTCTGAAATCCAGAGAATTATCCAAACTTTTTTGGAAGTTTATATTCCAATAAACTGAAAAATATGGAAAACACTGACAAAATTTCTAGACACATATGAGCTGCCAAAATTGAATCTGGAAGATATAAAAATTGCAAGATGATCACAAGTTCAAGGTCAGTTTCAGCAATTTTTTGAGTCCTTGTCTCAAAATAATAAATAAAAAGGGATGGGGATATGTGGATCAGTCCATAAGCACCACCAGGTTGAATCCCTTGTGGAAAAAAAGAAAAAGACTCAGATGGAAGATATAACAAATCTAATCAAATACTGAAATTGAAATAGCAATTAAAACTCTTCCCAAAATCTTAAGACCTGGGATTCTCAGTGGATTTACCAGACTATTACAGAACTAACACCAGTTTCTGAAACTATTCCATCAAATTGAAAAGGAGGTGAAACTCCAAATATTTTCTATGAAGTTAGTATAATCTGATACCAAAACTGGACAAAGGCACATAAAAGAAAGAAATCTTCAAATAAATACCCCTGATGAACATAGATGCAAAAATATTTAATAAAATATTAGCAATCCTTATTGACAATAAAAATTTAGGTTTACAATATAATACCTATAAACAAATAAAATAAGTATACACCATAAACAGGTTTACAATATAAATAGCTATATGTGTTCAACAGTTGAATAGGTATATGCACAATAGAATAATACTCAGCCTTAAAGAAGAATGAAATTATGGCATTTTCAGTAATAGATATGTACACTGAGGTATATGTACACAATGGAATATTACTCGGCCTTAAAGAAGAATGAAATTATGGTGTTTGATGGTAAATGGATGGAACTGGAGAATATCATGCTAAGGGAAATCACAGAAATGGATCTAACACCAAACTTCAGACAATCCCACCTATTAGGAGAGAAGGGAAGCTGAGATTATTTTTCAAAGCCAACGGAAGCAATCATTCAATTTTCCATTGAGATTTTCCTTTTTTTTTGCTTTCTTCACCCTCTCTCACACCTCTATCATCTTTATATCAAACATTTTTCATACATCAAATTATTGAGAAATGAGATGTCTGAATAACACATTACAATTTTGGTGTATAGTCTTATATTTTTACTTTTTAAAAAATCTGTATTTTTTTCTCTTATCTACCTGTCTCCCTGGATTCACTTCCTGACTTCTCTCATACTAACAATCAACCTCTGCTAATTCCTCTCTTGCTCTTACTATAATTTTTTACCTTTATCTTCTCTTTCTCTCCCTTACAAACATCACATCTTACACTGTGTCTGTTCCCTCACTGTTCATCATCTGAAACAATAAACACTTCTAGCAAACTTACTGTGTATATTGTAGACAATAATTGAACACTTCATTTCTGTACATTGTGATGGAACTGGCCTTAATAGAAGCCATTTGGCTTAAGGTGGCATATTGTTTGCATTGGGTGCTGATAATATTGGTCTCCCCCTTAAAGGTGAGGTATGTGAAGCTTTTGGGGACACTATAAGAATACAGGGTAGAATCTCTACTGCCTCACCTCCATACCACTAGATGAGAAGACAAAGAGCAACATGAAAAAAACAGGGAACAACACACAACAGGGGTGGGAATGGGAGAATAAACATTCTTTGGATTAGACAAAGGGGAATGAAGGGAAGGGAGGGAAGATGGGAAAAAGAAAGACAGTAGAATGAATCAGACATCACTTTTCTATGCTCATATATGGATATGTGACCAGTGTATTTATGTTCAACCACAAGAAAGGGATCCTGATTAGAATAAGTTATACTCCATGTATGTATAATATGTCAAAAATACACTATACTGTCATGTATATTTTAAAAAGACAAATAAAAAATTTAGCAAATAGGAAAAAAAGTTTAAAAAAAGCACTAGGGAACAAAGCACCTCAAACCAATATGTTCCAACAATAGAATCCATAGACAATACAGTAGAAGAAATGTCATGGAAGAAATTTAGAGAACATGTAGATTGATCTTCAAAATAAGGGATGGAATTGGAAAGAAAATTTAGGAAGTAAAAGATCACTTAAATAAAGAGGCAGAGATTAAAAAGGAATCAAGCAGAAATCCTCAAAATAAAGGAAATAATAAACCAAATTAAAAATTCAATGGAAAGTATCACCAACAGACTAAACCACTTGGAAGACAGAACCTCAGACAATAAGAACAAAATATATAATCTTGAAAATGATGTTGAGCACAAAGAGAAGAAGGTAAGAGACTATGAACAGAATTTCCAAGAAATATGGTATAACATGAAAAGACCAAATTGAAGATTTATTGGAATAGAGGAAGGCATGGAGGTACAAATTAAATGAATGCACAATCTTTCAATGACATAACATCAGAAAATTTCCCAAATATAAATAATGAAATGTAAAATCAAATACAAGAGGCTTACAGGACCCCAAATATATAAAATTACAGCAGACCCACACCAAGGCACATTATAACAGAATGAATAACTAACATACAGAATAAGAATAGAAATTTAAAGACTGTGAGAGAAAAGGTCAAATTACATAAAGGGTGAAACCAATTCAGATCTCACCAGATTTCTCAACCTAGACCCTCAATGCCAGGAGGTCCTAGAAAAACATATATCAAGCTCTGAAAGAAAAAGGATGCCAACTGAGAATTTTACTTCCAGCAAAATTAAGCTTCACATTTGAAGATGAAATAAAAAAAAACCTTCTGGGATAAGCAAAAGTTAAAAGAATTCACAACTAGAAAGCCTGCACTACAGAACATTCTCAGCAAGATATTCCATGAGGAGGAAACTAAAAAAAAAAGAATGAAAACCAGTAAGGGGGAGAACTACACTAAAGGAAAGGTCAATCAAAGGAGAACCTAAGTTAAAAAACAAAAATAAACCAAAATGACCAGTAATATAAATCATGTCTCAATAATAACCCTGAAAGTTAATGGCCTAAACTCATCCAAAAACATAGACTGGAAGATTGGATTTTTTAAAAAGAACCACAATATCCTGTCTTTAAGAGACTCACCTCATAGGAAAAGACATCCACAGACCGAAGTTGAAAGGATGGGAGAAAACATATCATACAAGACATTTTATACTGCTTAAGGGAATCATACACAACAAAACATAACAATTGTAAATTATATGCTCCAATCAATGGAGCACCTACATACATTAAATAAACCCTTCTCACTTTCAAGAATAAAATTCACCACAACACAATAATACTTAGTGACTTTAAGGCACCTATCTCACCACTGAATAGATCTTCCAAACAAAAATAAAACAAAGAGGGCTGGGGATATAGCTCAGCTGGTAGGGTGTTGACTCCCTTGTACAAGGCCCTGGGTTCAATCCCCAGTATCACAAAAAGAGAAAAGAAACAAAGAAACTATAGAATTAAATAATATAATCCATGATTTAGACTTAATGGGCATATATAAAATATTTTATCCATCATTGTGGGAATATACTTTCATCTCAGCTGCACATGGATCCTTCTCTAAAACAGACCATATGTTATGCCACAAAGCAACGCCAAGCAAATACAAATAAATAAAAATACTACTCTGCATTCCATAAGATCATAATGGAATGAAAACTTGAAATTGACAATAAAATGAAAAATAGAAGCTACTCCAACACCTGGAGACTAATAGACTAGCATTCTATTGAATGATGAATGGATAAAAAAAGAAATAAGGGAGAAAATTTAAAAAATACTTTGTGCTAAATGAGAACACCATACAACATATTAAATTCTCTGGAACAGTATAAAGGTAGTACTAGGAGGAAAGTTCATTGCCTTGGGTTCATCACTTAAAAGAATAAAAAGTCAACAAACAATTGACTTAACATTACATGTCAAAACCCTAGAAAAAGATGAACAAATCAACACCAAAGGCAGCAGAAGAAGAAAATAATTAAGACCAGAGCTAAAAATCAATGAAACTGAGCAAAAGAAACAATTGGGAAAATCACAAAACAAAAAGTTGGTTTTTTGAAAAAATAAAATTGATAAATCCTTAGGCATACTAACAAAGAAACAGGGAAAACTCAAATTATGAAAATTTGTGATGAAAGAGGAAATAACATGACAGATACTACTGAAATACAGAAGATAATTAAAAACTATTTGAAATGTATACTCAAATAAAATAGAAAAAAATTGAAGACATCAACAAATTTCTAGAGACATATGATCTACCCAAACTGATTCCAGAGGACATACACAATTTAAACAGATTATTTTCAAGTAATGAAACAAGGTACCATCAAAAGTCTACCAATCAAAATTGCACAGAATTAGATGGATTCTCAGTCATGTTCTACAAAATTTTCAAAGAAGAATTAATACCAACACTCATCAAATTATTCCACAAAATAGAAAAGGAAGGAACCCTTCCAAACTCATTCTATGAGGTTAGTGTTCCCCTGATACCAAAACCAAAGACACAGCAAGGAAGGAAAACTTCAGACCAATATCCCTGATATACAAAAATTCTTAATAAAATTCTGGAAAATTACACACAAAAAGATACTGAAAAGATCCTAAACCAGGATCAAGTGGGGTTCATCCCAGGGATGCAAGGTTGGTTCAACATATGGAAATCAATAAATTGAATACATCACATCAATACACAAGAATTATATGATTATCTCAATAGATGGCAGAGAAAGCATTTGATAAAATACAGCACCTCTTCATGTTCAAAACACTAGAAAAACTAGGAATAGTATAAACATACCTCAACATTGTAAAAGCTATCTATGCTATGTCCAAGGTCAACATCATTCAAAATGGAGAAAAATTGAAAGCATTCCCTCTAAAAGGTAGAAAAAGACAGGGATGCCGTCTTTCTCCACTTCTATTCAACATTGTCCATGAAATTCTAGGCAGAGCAATCAGACAGATGAAAGAAATTGAACAGGTTACAAATTGGAAAAGACTCAAACTATCATTATTTGATAATGACATGATTCTATATTTAGAAGATCCAAAAAATTCCACCAGAAAACTTCTAGAACTCAAATGAATTCAGCAAAGTAGCAGGATAAAATCAATACTGATAAATCAAGTACATTTGTATACATAAGCAATGAATGCAGTGCAAGAGAAATTAGAAAAACTGCCCCATTCACAATAGCCTCAAAAAAAATGGGGAATCAATTTAACAAAAGAGATGAAAAACCTCTACAATGAAATCTACAGAACACTTAAAAAAAGAAGACCTTAAAAGATGGAAAGATCTCCCATACTCTTGGATAGGCAGAATTAATATTGTATGAATAGTCATACTACTAAAAGTATTATACAGATTCAATGTAATTATTATTAAAATTCCAATGATATTTTTCATGGAACTAGGAAAAGCAATCATGAAATTTATTTGGAAACAAAAGAGACCAGAATAGCCAAGGCAATCCTGAGCAAGAAGAGTGAAACAAGAGACATCACATAAAATACAAGACATTAAACTATACTAAGAACAATAGTAACAAAAATGGCATGATATTGGCACTAAAATAGATATATAGAAGATAATGGTACAAAATATAAGATGCAGACACAAACCCAAATAAATATAGGTATCTCATACTAGAGACAATGGCGCCAAATGTATACATTAGAGAAAAATAGCCTATTCATCAAATGGTGCTGGGAAACAGGAAATTTATATGTAACAAAATGGATTAAACCTCTATTTTTCACTCGACACAAAAATCAACTCAAAATTGATCAAAGACTTAGGCACTAGAACAGAGACCCTGTGCCTAATAGGAAAAAAAATAGGCAGGCCCAAATCTTCATCATGTCAGCTTAGGACATGATTTCTTTAACAAGACTCCTAAAGTGCAAGAAGTAAAATTAAGATTCAATAAATGGGATGGATTCAAACTAAAAAGCTTCTTCTCAGCAAAAAAAAACAAAAAAACAAAAAAACAAAAAAAAACAATCAATAATGTGACAAAAGAGCCTAGAGAATGGGAAAAAATCTTTACCACATGCACATCAAATAGAGCACAAATCTCCAGGATACATAAAAAACTCAAACAACACCAAAAAATAAAAAATAAAAAAATAATAAATCAATGGGCTAAGGAACAGAATGGACACAACAGAAGAAATACAAATGATCAACAAACATGAAAAAATATTTATCATCTCTTGCAATTAGAGAAATGCAAATCAAAACTACTCTAAGATTTCCTCTCACTCCAGTCAGAATGGTAGTTATAAAGAACACAAGCAATAATAAGTGTTGGCAAGAATATGGGGGGAAAGGTACACTCATACATTGCTGGTAGGACTTCAGATTGGTGCAATCAGTATGGAAAACTGGATGGAAATTCCTCAGAAAACTCTGAATGGAACCACCATTTGACCCAGCTATCCCACTCCACAGTTTACACTCAAAGGACTTAAATCAGCATACTAGAGTGACATAGTCACATCAATTGTTATAGCAGCTCAAATCACATAGCTAAACTATGAAACCAAGCTAGATGCCATTCAGCAGATGAGTAGATAGAGAAAAAGTGGTACATATACACAATGACTTATTTTTCAGTCCTAAAGAAGAATGAAATTATGACATTTGCAGGTAAATGAATGTAACTAGAAAATGTCATAGTACGTTAAACAAGCCAATCCTAGAAATCCAAAGGCAAAATGGTTTCTTTGATAAGTGGATGCTGATGCATATGGGGGGGTGTAGAGAAGAATGAAGGAACTTTGGGGGGAAACAATGTGATTGTTCTCTTTGTGTGTCTTTGTTTATCATTACATCATCCAAATCCATTTATTTTACTTAACATTAAAGGATTTTATTTTTACTTATGGCTGCGTAGTACACCGTGGTGAATATATACAATGTATCTGAAGAATATGTTAAACTGCTTACCTATATTGCTGATTTTTCTCTTTATATATATTGATAAACATACTGTTCTAAAACTTAAATTTATGCAACAAAACAAAAAAATTAAGAAACTATCCTCCTTGGCTTAATTTTATCAAACTGAAAAGAAGCAATCCAATTCTAAAAAGAAAAAAATAATTTAATTCTTTTACTTTTTTATTACTTTTATTTGGCTTTTAATTTTTTACAGACTGCATTTTGATTCATTGTATGCAAATGGGGTACATAATTTCATTTCTATGGTTGTACACAATGCAGATTCATACAATTCATGTAATCATACATGTACATAGGGCAATGATGTTTGTCTCATTCCACCATTTTTCATACCACCCTCCCTCTCATTTTCTTCTACATATTCTAAAGTTCCACAATTATTCTTTCATTCTCCACCCCCACCCCCATTATATATCATCCTCTACTTATCAGGGAAAACATTTGGCCTTTGGTTTTGGGGCTTGGCTTATTTCACTTAGCATGATATTCTCCAATTCCTTCCATTTATTTGCAAATGCCATATTATTCTTCTTTATGGCTTAATAGTATTCCATTGTGTATATATACCAGAGTTTCTTTATCCATTCAACTGTTGAAGGACATCTAGGTTGGTTCCACAATCTAGCTATTGTGAACTGAGCTGCTATAAATTGATGTGGCTGTGTTACTGTAGTTTGCTAATTTTAGGTCTGTTCAGGTCCTTGGACCATTTATTGATTGAGTTCTTTGTATTTTTGTTGTAAAGTTTTGTAAGTTCTTTATAAATTTTGGAGATAAGTGCTGTATCTGAAGTGCATGTAGAAAAGATTTTCTCCCACTCTGTAGGCTCTCTCTTGACATTCTTGATTGTATCCTTTGCTGAGAAAAAGCTTTTTAGTTTGAGTCCATCCCATTTATTGATTCTTGCTTTTATTTCTTGTGCTTTGGGAGTCTTATTGAGGAAGTCTGATCCTAAACCAATATGATGAAGATTCGGGCCTACTTTGTCTTCTATTAGGTGCAGGGTCTCTGGTCTAATGCCTAGGTCTTTGATCCATTTTGAGTTGAGTTTTGTGCAGGGCGAGAGGTAGAGGTCACAATCTAAATAGATCAATTTCAAGCACTGAAATAGAAGAAGCCATTAAAAGCCTACCAACAAAGAAAAGTCCAGGACCCGATGGATTCTCAGCTGAATTCTACAAGACCTTTAAATAAATACTGATACCACTATTCCTCAAAGTATTTCAGGAAATAGAAAAGGCAAGAACCCTTCCAAATTCATTCTATGATGCTAGTATCACTCTTATACCAAAACCAAAGACAAGAAAAACCTTTAAAAGTACAATCTATGCTTCTTCTCAAAGTACACATTCTCTCTGTATGACAGTCCAGACCAAAACAATCTTATTTCCCAGCTAGATTAAAACAACCTTGTCTCCCAGCTAAAATTAAACAAACTTGTCTCCCAGCTAAACTGAGGGCACCATGATCTGCCAGCCTTCAACCTTCAGAACAAACACATCACTAGATTTTCTGAGAAACCACCCCCACCATGAACTCCAGTGTTCAACAGTGAAAAGTTTTTACTATTATTAAAGAACAAGGAAATCAACTTATAGTTAATTTTTAGTCTATTCTATTTCATATAATGGTGGACTACAATCTTACTCTGATTCTTAAAGAATTAGACTAAACATAGGAAAAACAGATTATATTTATGACTAACCTTAATGTTGTTTTTATTATGTAAAATGTCTCTAGAATCGACTATTGAAATTAAGAAAGCAACAAAGGCTAAACACTGCATCCAAGCTCAGAGGAATGTCTCTTTATCCATCTATTATTATAATAAAGCAATCACAGGCTCCTTTAAACTGGAGTACAGCTACGATTGTTTCTTTTTATATATTTTATCTATGTATTACTGCTAAATTTTTATTGTGCACTATTTTGTGTCCCAATACTGTAAAATCTTCCCAATGTTTTTTCTAATAAATTTCTAATGATATATTGATTATTAATATTAAAAAGCAACTACACATGGAGACATGCCACACCTATGGCCCACAAGAGGGAGGAAGATCAACAGAACCATGTCAATTGTTGAGTCCTCTATTCCAACAGACCATATCAAGTGTAGGATCCTCTACTCCAACAGAGCTGTGTCAAATGTTGGAGTGGCAGAAAATAGATGTGGCAATAATATGCTAATTCTCTTTAAACGTGTCACACATTTGGAAGTTTTCTGTAGATTGTATTACACAGAAAAACTGCTTTTCTGAAAGTAATGAAGAAACCATTAAGGTGATAGAAGATATGTGATTCCTAATCTTTCTGCACATTTATACTTTTAATTTCCCAATTATTTGGCCCAAAACTTGCAAGGTCACTTCACCTAACAATTTATCTATGTTTGAAATATGTACTTCTTTGTGTATATGAAAGACAGAAAGAAGAACATGGAGACAGAGATGCCCTACACTGCATTCCTTTGCTGATATCTCCTGCAAGCTAAGTAAGGAGTTCTTCCATGGTGATATCCTGAATACCACTGAAAATGACATTTCTCTTCAAGCAAAGTGCATTTTGAGAAGAGTTATTGTGAGTGTAAGTAGTAGAATGGGTGTGAGTTGAAAATGATATTTGTGATGTAATAGTTATGACTTTGAACCAAGTCCTATCCATAATTGCCTTTTAAAAATGCATCCACTGCATTGGTTATATTTTTATATATCATGTATGTTCCTACAATGAAACTTCAGGGACTCTATTCTTCACACCCAGGTAGATCAGCATTGATTATCTCAAAGTTCATTTCCTGACACTTTGAAACAACTAGTACCCTTCCTCAGAGGCCTTGATCCAATTTCTCTCTTAATTACATTTATAATATCTGTGGAACCTTTAAATACTGATTACCTGGTAGGTGAATCAGTACTTTGGGTTCCACTTCCTAGGATATGGACAGCCATAATCTTTCTTACTGGCCTCCATTTTTTCCTCAAAACTGGAGATACTAATACACATTTGCAAGTCTAGATTTCATCCTGATTCAACCTATAATATGTCAAGAATGCAATCTCTGGGGCTAGGGTTGTAGTTCAGTGGTAAAATGCTTACCTAGTATGTGTGAAACACTGGGTTTGATTTTCACAAGTGCATATAAATAAGAATGCAATCTCTGCCAAGCACCACATGCCTGCAATCCCCATGGCTCCTGAGGTAGAGGCCGGAGGATTGTAAGTTCAAAGCTTGCTTTGGCAAAATAGCAAGACCCTAAGTAACTTAGTTGGACCCTGCCTCAAAATAAAAAATGAAAAGAGTTGGGGATGTGGTTCAGTGGGTTGGCACCCTGGGTTCAATTCCTGGTTAAAAAAAAATGCAATCCCCACCTGGACTGATGACACACACATGTAATCATCGCCACTTGAGAGGCTGGGTCCAGAGGGTCACAACTTAAAATCCAGCCTCAGTAACTTAGCAAGAGCCTGTCCCAAAATAAATAAAAAGCAATGGTGATAAGCTCACTGATAAAACACCTAGATCAAGTTTTATTACCAAAGAGATTAAATAAAATTTTGGTCTTCTTTTTACAAAGTTAAAGTCCTCACAAACAAAGAGGGGGCTTAGGAATTATGCTACATCTTCTATAAATAAACCATGTATTAGTTATCAGTGTTCAAAATTTCAAATCTTTCTAAATGCTGTTCCTAAGTATTTTCCTTTCATATTATTGTCACTAGAATTAATTTCACATTTGAATATTCATTTTCTTATGTACATAAACAAACTGATTGATCTTGAATCTTGTTACTTTTCTAAGCTCTCTTGTAACTTCTGATAGATTTTAGCAAATTCCTATGTTGAAAGTATCCACTTTCAACAAGTCTCATACCTCATTTGGAAAACCACAAAACTGAGACAGAAAGAGACACAAACAAGGTGAAACACCTTTTACTTTGACAAAGACATAGATTCTGATGAGAACCTCAGCCAAACTCTAGTCCCTAAAAATCATAAGTTAAGAGAACAAAACCACAAGCTGCTACAAACATGTTACCAGATACAAGAGATGATAGAAACACTAACCAGCAAACTCTCTTTATCTCAATCTAGTAAGAGATAGAATGAGGAAAGAAATCCATCTATTTCCAAAAGTGAAAACACAAATGTTTTTAGGAAATTTATGTCAGCATCAGACTTCCACTTATGTAGATAGGGGTTGTTCACTGCAAAAAAAAAATTAAAAAAAAGAACATTTAACTTTAGAATGCTTTTGAAAGTATAAATTATGAGACATACTATAAACTATAGAGGGTACAGTTCCTCAGGGCACAACACGTATTTCACATTTCAAAGAAGTTGCAATTAAGGAAAGAAGCAGAGTATATGAATTCTTCAGATTGAAGAAGTTATCTGACCAGGTGTTCCTTTTTTTGACAATAAGATGGTAATCTTCAATCATATTTTGCTAAAGATTTGAACAGTTTTGACGACAACTACTTAGCTTTAACACTTACCACATTAGCCTTTGGTCACAGGGTTAATTTAAATTGCAAAAAGAAAAACTTTTCTATGGCTTCTGAAAGAAATCATCACAAATATAATTGCTTAAAATGGTAGAAATGTATAATTTTACAGTTATAAATGTTCTAGATATCTTGACAATGGACTAATGTCACAGTGTTAGCAGAGCCACACTCCTTCAAGACTAGAAAAGAATTATTCTAGATTCTAGTGACTGCTGCATTACTCATCTAATATCTATATCCTTATCTTCTCTTGTTTGATGTAGCCCTCAATGGCAAGATAGGAAAATCTACCTTGCATAGGACATGATGGTATCACAACAGCTACCCTCAGACTTCACACAGTCTAGAACCAAAGCACAGGAGATGGCAGATTGTCCATAAGCTTATCCTTGCAAACAGTATTTGCCAGGATTTCAGAAAATGTGGTACCAAGCACAGGAAAAAAGAATCAAATCAGGGAATCCAGGGTCTGCAAACTGAAAAATAGGAAAAAGGTCCACAAAATATAGTGAAATGTGGAGAGAGCTGCATAGGAAACTGCCTCCAAAATACTTAACAGAAAATTTAGAATTCTCCAAGTACAAAAATTCTCATGGAATAAAGTCAAATTGAGAAGAAGAGTTGAGGATACAGCCCAGTTTAGATAATAGGTATGACCCATGTTTTTGACTAGACTCCTGGAAATTTATTCAGATGTATGTAACCTTTGATCATCCCAATTAATATTGTCTTCACCCTTTGTGCACACTCCTGGTCATCCCATCACAGTACATGTTGGACTTGGTATTTACCTAAAAACTGGAAGTTTACATGTTGTTCAGATATCTTATTGTATTACTTCTTCCTTTCCAGAATTCCACCCTGTAAATTTCCTTGACTACACCTCTGTGAATTCAAATTTTGTCATTTTTCATTTTAAGTCAGTGTATCTCCAAAGTTGAAAGTTAAGGTCTAAAGTGGGAGATGTCTTTAGTGAACATTTCTAGTAAAGTGCTTATACTGCAAAATATGTGAGGTACTATACATTTCTTTGAGGAAAAAGACATCACAACAGAGTACAGTACAGGTGAGAAATTTCAAAAGATTTCACAAAGGAGGAAACATTCAAATGGCAAATAAACATATGAATATGAGTATAAAGCTATACTATTTAAGGAAGTTAAAATTCAAGTCAACAGGGACTATTGTATACCCATAATGAAAGAAAAAAAAATAACACACATACAAAAAAGACTGATGGTCACAGATAATTTAAGTGATTTGAATTGTCAAGCCTGCTACGGTCAGGTAAAAGGAAAAGCCACTTTGGAAAATGGAGTGGTGCTGTTTTCTCAGGCATACACTATGAACCATTAATTCTACCCCTAGAGAGAGCAGAAGAGGAAAAAAAATATTTTATGAGAATGCTCTAGCTGGTTCGTATCACTGCTGCCTTTACCCCTGGGAAAGTTTTCTCCAGTTGCCACCATGCTTTGCAGTCCAGGACCCTTCAATCTGGACACTGGGACCCATTTTACACACCAGTCCAAATCTGGTCCCAGCACCAACTCCAAGAAAAGGATGTTGCACTGGTGTCTTTAGTACTGAGGACTCAAAGTTAAGAAGAATGTGAAAGAGAGCAAAAACTGGAAAGAGTAAAATAAAGAAGTGATAAAGGAGAAGGAGAAGGGGGATGAGGAGGAAAAAGATTCTGCTAAGGATGGAGAGGGGAATAAATAGGATACAGAAAATGAGGAAGAAGAGGACAAAGAAGATGAAGTAAGCCCAAATTGACAGAAATCTGAAATTGGGGTGACAGCAGAACCACTCTTGCAGTGAGTGAAGGTTGGGATGTCCCTTGGGAACTGAGAGTGGGGGGGGGGGACTAGGGTGCAAACATTTCAACTGCTTAGAGCTTGGAGAACTGTACCAGAGATGCCACTTTCTTTTTGCACTCCAGCTTTCTCTTTTCCATATGTCTAGAGACTGACACTTCCCACTCACTCTTCCATTGTTACACCATCTGGCCTGCTCCTTCTGTGCTTCCCATTGCTCCAAAGTCATCCTCCTCTCCTTTCCTATTCTTTTTCTCTCTCCTACCACTTATACTTCGGTAGCCTCTCTTAGCAGTCCCTAGCCTCACATTCTGCCCCAGCCCTCTTCTTTTTCTCTAGATTTACTTCACATCCTCTTCCTATCAGAGAGCAGCAGGTTGGAGTTCAGTCAGAGTTAGAAACAAACCCATAACTTCCCCATTCTCCTCCCCTTTTTGTATTAATGAGTACAGGAGAGAGTAACACTTGACTTATTGTTTGCTTGCTTTTTTAAAAAGAATAAATAGTACTACATAGAAAAGAAAACGTTTACTTACCATTGGGGATTTTGGAGAGGTACCAAGAGGAAGAGGTCATGAATGGATTGTCAGGGCATCATTGATGTTCTATTTCTCAATGTAGGCAATTGTACATGGTATGTTTCCTTTGTAGTAATTCAAGAACCTCTATAATTTTGATGTTTGCCTGTTGTTGCTGTGCTCAATAACATCAAATTTATTACACAAAATGTTGTGGAGGAGTGCAAAAAGAAGGATTTAAAAGGACTAGGGAACACATTGCATATTGGATATGATGATTTTGTTGATTGTGGTGCTGGTTTCATAAGTATGTACAAAGGCCAGAAGATAAAAGTCTATATCTCAGATATATACTGGTTAATATGTGCCAATTAAACTCCCATAAGGCTGTAAAAAATTGGGATTCTGCTAAAGATGAGATTACAAAGAAAACATACAGACATAAACTAGGAAGTCATAAAATGACTAAGAATTTATTAGTAAATCATCCATGTCAACAATTTGGAAAAAGTAAATTTTATAAAAATAAGAGTAAAGAAAAAATCCTAAGCAAAAGAGCAAAATTAGAAAATACTAAAAATGACCATAGTACAGAAAGGATTACCTGTGGGAAACCATCCGTATTTAGCAGAATCAGACTAGGATGAGCCACGGGACACAGAGACCTGGCTTCTAGGAACTGCTGGGAAGCATATGGCGCCGCATCAGAGTGGTTCTCTGTCTCCTTCTGGAATATTCCCCCTAAGAGAATGGCTCCCCTAACTTCACCCTATCCTGTCCATCACAGAAGAACTCTCAAACTTGGACTCCTTTACCTGTTTGCTATACATAAAAGAGAGCTGGCATGGCCAGACCCATCACGCCCCCTCTCACTTAAAAAGAGTATTGAATCTTGTGTTTATTGAGTAAATAAGTTTTTGGGTAATAGAGTGATACACAGCCAACATCCTCCTCCAGCAGTTAACCCTTTTCTCATCCACACGGGTAGTGGCAGGGAGGCCCCCCACAATCACCGATGTCAATGTTGGTGTTTTTAAAAAGCAAATGGATTTGAAAAAAACTCAGATAAATTTAACAAGTAAAAATTATGTCAATTATATATTATATACTTGCCAGTATATGCATATATATAATGATGTCTCACTTCTGAAGTCTAGAAAATTTGTTCTAAGTGATTCTGCCATTTTCTGAATATCTGAGGGTAATGACAAGAATCCAGATAATACAGACTATTACATAACTAGAATATTTTGTTTCCATTGTTGTATATGAAGCATATCACTGACCAAAACTCCATGATAACACACTACTGATGTTATAAGGTTATAACAACCAGTGTAGACCTCATAATGAAATGATTAAATGGTAGAACTCAAGACAAAATGCTTAATGAGTCACTTGCTATTTAGACAGTAAAAAAAATCAGAGATTACAGTACAAGGAAGAAGAAATATGGCATTCTTTCCAAAAAAAGATGCTAAGATATTGGAATATTTTTGCAATGATAAAAATGCTACTGTGCCCTTCACTCATACGATATAACAACTCATTTTACACACTAAATCCTGAATATAAATATTATAAATAAATAACAGTGAAATATTAAGGAAAATATAAGGCATTCACAAGTTCAAATCAAAGAGAGTGGGAAAGGATGCATGTGGTGGTGCACACCTGAAATATCCAATAGTGTGGAAGCTAAGGGAGAGGATCACAATTGTAAGGCAACTCAAGCAACTGAGCAAAATCCCATCTGAAAATAAAATTTAAAAAAGAGCTGAGGATATAGATCAGTAACAGGACACCTTGATTTCAATTCTGAATGTATTAAAGGGGAAAAAATAGTTACTGCTTTTCAAAGTTATACAAAATATTATTTTTAAATTTATGAATTGTATAATATTAAAATATTCTATTTCTCAAATAAGTCCATTGGAGGGTGCAAGGAGAAGTGACAGAGTGAAAGAAACTAATTACCTTGCATATAATCAAATGCTTATAAGAAAATAGGAAAAGACATACTGCAAAAGAAAAACAGGCAAGAGACTTGAATAGCCACTCTAAATAGGAGATAGACATCTAAGTGTTCAATAATCAATAAATACTCATCTTTAGAAATTAGGTAATATAAAATAAAATCATATATACAAAATACTAGAATTGATGAACATGGAATAAATGCATTCATGAAGGGAAGATGGAGTTTAAACTGTTAATATTCATTTGTAGAAACTGTTTTGTTATTCAACATACATGATACACCCCTACCAGAAACAAACTGAAATTACAGAACCTATACATATGAAGATACAGCCATATTCCTGTACAGTTGAAATCCAGGGGCATGGATAAAGAGGATGTATACTTAGGAATAAATAAATAATAAACTGTGGGAAATGATGGTTTCTAAAAGAAAGACACTTTTTTTGCTATGCTACATTCAGTTTGCCAAATGCTATAAAACACCATGTATGTTTTGTATCAATGTTACATGAAGATCACATTTCATATGTAAATATATTTAAAAAGGAAATGTGCAGAATTCGAGAAAATAAAAATACAGAGAAGCACATAAAAGAATCAGTTACACACCCTATGCATAGATAAAACTCATCATTATAAACATGACCATGTTTCCCATGTTAATCTAAAATAATACCCCATCAAAATTTTGCCATGCTTTACTTAAAGAAGGGACAAAAGCAAAGAATTCTAAAATTCTCCTGGAAGGTTAAATATACATGAAATTAGCCAAGAACTCTCTAATAAATGCAAAAGTAGCAGCTATCATTACATGACACTAACAATATAAAGTTATAATACTGCAGTAATTTAAAGACCAAGAAATCACAATACAGAAAATTCCATAGGTAAATCCATAAGTATGTAAATATTTTATTGTTATGTGCAATTAAAGGACCTATATAAATCCAACCATATCAAAAAAATTTAATGTGAATGAATGTTACAACCCAACCTAAAGGTAGATATTACAACAAGAGGCAGAGATCACTGGTATGGCTTGTGTGCAGAATGTGTGTGATACTGGAATTATAACCCAACATCACCACAAAAGCAGATAATTTTCAAAATATAAACTATTACCCTCCTGACTCTCCCTTTATTCATGGATACATCAATAAATATCTACTCCTGTTTTGAGTCCCTTTTAAAATAAATTGAGAGTCATACACATTGGACAACTGAAAACAATATCTACCATTAGATGAGTAGAAAAAGTTCTGGTACATTTGGGCATTAATGTGCCTTGAGCAATGTGCCATATAATTGGGACAGAATACCCAAATCCAGTGTCACCCTGAGTAAAGGAAAACCGATTGGGTCATAAATATAGTACATTTAACTCTAAATTGCCTGTAGTTTAAATATTAATTCATCTGGTGTACACAAAGGAAGGGACTAGATATACACAAGCATCGATACCAGAGAAAAAGGGGTGTTTTTCTATGGCCATTCAAGATCCATGGGCTTTATTCCATTGGACTAGTGCAGAAGAGGAGCTAAATCTCAAGGGTCCCAGTTTATCCCAAAAATGGATTTGCCAGCATACTCTGTAAACTGCTGTTGCTAACAGATGAACTTCTATCTAACCAGCACCAAAGAGTTAGTAGGGGAAATACAGTCCACAAGTGGCAGCCCAAGTGGGAGTTCAGCACTTGTGAAGCCCTCTACACTCAGTTTGGTAATAACGCCAGGCCTAGTCATTTCTTTCTGTAAGGAATTTGTTCCAACTTCAACTTTTTCCATTCAATGGTACATCGTAAACCACCAAGCTTTGGGAGCAATGGCAACTGTGCATGGGCATATCTCCCAAGATCACAAAGGAGTGGTTTCACATTGATGTGCAAGCATTTCCCTGGACTACAATCTCCACCAGAAGTGAATAAAAATGATTAAAAGCACAGATCCCTGTTTATTCCTAAAATAGGTTTACATCACATTTTTCCAGTGAGTATAAGGCAGCCTGGAATCTAACAAACTTGCATCAGAAATTTAGTACACCAGTCAACTGTAAGACTTTCTGCAGCCTCAGCACAGTTGTTAGAATGGCTATCAAACAGTTGAAGAATAACTAGTATTCCAATTATATGAATATGAAAGAAAGAAACAAATTAACACTGTGCTAGAATGTAAATTTGGTACAGTCATTTTAAAAAATAAACATCGAAAGTTCTTAAAAACTAACACAATAATACTAACTCTGGGTGCATTTCCAAAGTAGGTAAAATTGATATGTTAAATGATTGCATTTTCATCTTCATTGTAGCAGTATTCTTAATAGTCAAAATAAGGAAACAACTGAAGTGCCTTTTGAATGAAGGGTACACCAGGAGACTTCTCCCACATTTAAGGAAGATACTTCCGTGAGAAAATATACTCCCTAAATTTAGATTGCTGTTTAACAAGATAGTCCCAAGTACTAATATTCATTGATATTTTAAAATACTGTGCTCATTTCAAACATAATATGGAAAGAGCAACTGATAATACTGGGGAGAGGAGAAGCTGTCATTGGGAATGTGGACAGGGAGCTGGAATTTTAGGATTTTATTGACATATATATAAAGGTTTAGCCTAGGAGACAATGTTCTGGACTTGACATTTTATTTCTCATCTACTTAGAATATTGAGAAGGATGCATATTAGATGTGCCATCTGTGAGATCCTCATATCAGACAGTTACAAACACAGGGTAAGAAAATATAAGAGGGGGGAATGAGAACCCTCAGACATATATTCCACAAGGGGGACTCTCAGCATGAGACATTCTAACAAGGTGTCTTGCCTTGGACAGACAAAGGGAGGATACAAACACATATATTTTTGTAAAGGTCAGGTGATTCTTCTCTAATTTTCTATCATGTGAAATACTCATAAACCAAAACCAAAACAAAAACAAAGAAACATCCTCTGCTTTTGATTTTTTTTCTATGGTACTGGGAATTTGACACAGGGGAATGTTAAATCTGAGCTACATATCCAGTCCTTGCTTTAAAATTTTGAGATAGTCTTTCTAACTTGCCCATGGTCTACTTAAATTCAAATGTTTATCTTGAAATTGCAATCTTCCTGCCTTCGCCACCTGAGTCTCTAGGATTATAAGCATGTGCCAACTTCACCCAGTCAGAAAATAAATCTTTTAAATGTTCCATCCAGTTATTGGTAAAATAATTTTAAAATACTGTGCTCCTTTCAAATATAATATGGAAAGAACAATTGATAATACTGGGGAGGGGGGAACTTGTCATTGGGAATGTGGACAGGGAGCTGGAATTTTAGGATTTTATTGACATATATATATATATATGCTATATATATATATATATATATATATATATATATATATATAAAGGTTTAGCATAGGAGACAATGTTCTGGATTTGACATTTTGTTTCCCATCTACTTAGAATATTGAGGAGAATACAGGCAGGGTGTCACACACCTGTAGTCCCAGCCACTCACAAAACTGTGGCACAAGTTCAAGGCCATACTCAGTAACTGTCTCAAAATAAAAAAATAAATAAAAGGTACCACAGATGTAGCTCATGGTAAAGGACCTCTGGGTTCAAGCCACAGTACTACCATTCCCCCAGAAAAGAAAGAAAGGCAAGCTTAGGAAGAAGTAAGAACTGAGACCCCTACAGATTACAGCTCCCCTCATGCAGGAAAACAATACATGGAGTTGTGATTCTGATTATCATCCCACTTCACAATTCATCACACAATCTGGGAAGGTGCTGGAATGCTGCTACATATGTGCTCAGATAGGACTTCAGGTAGGGGCTGCAGATATTCTTCAGGGATAGGGCAGGGCTTCCAGAGTCTACTGCTGACTGTCTATTGCTGGACAGTCAAGTGGGGCACTGACCTACCCCAGAGGAGGACCCAGACCTGCAGACACTGGAGACTACCACAGGAATTCCAGTCCACAACTGCCAGTTCTCACCATAATCAGTGCAGCCAGTTTCAAGTAGCCTCAGTACCCAGTCTCAGGATGCCACAGCACACTAACAATTTACTGGCTTTTGTGGGTCCCAGTGTTCTCCCCATAGACCTTCCAGCACATGCATAGCAGAGCAAACAAGGTCCCCTGAACATAAAGGAGGGAGCCTAGACAAGGATACCAACACTGGCAGGATCCAGAGACAAAAGTCATACTAGATGGTTAAGCCTGCTTCTCTAACTGAATAGACAGGACTTGTGTCTTCACATGCTGATATTGAGTCCAATGAGTCTTCTGAGTGACAGGAGGTGACATCAATTGCATAAATGAATGAGGTCACAATGGCAGGTTTTGGGCTGCAGCTTTTTTTTCTGTTGAGGTGCTAGGAATTGAAATCCAGATCCTCAGGCTGAAGCTAATTTAAAGCAAGATTTCCTTGGAGAATTGGGATCCAATCCAGCTAGGAGGATTTTGCATTTAACCTTGCATATAAGGCCTTTTCAATTAGTAGATTATATATGTATATTATTCATGTATGGAAACAATTGACTATACTGTAAAGTTTCATTTAACTTCCCTACTATCTTGTGATGAAACACAAAAG
This sequence comes from Sciurus carolinensis, assembly GCF_902686445.1. Taxonomy (NCBI): domain Eukaryota; kingdom Metazoa; phylum Chordata; class Mammalia; order Rodentia; family Sciuridae; genus Sciurus; species Sciurus carolinensis. The sequence continues at coordinate 89,770 of NW_025920270.1, read as the reverse complement.
AACTAGGAAGAAATCCCCTAAGACAGCAATATCCAGTGATAATAATATGTGAGGTGCAAGGATAATTAAATTTTCTAGTATTCACATAAAAATAAATAGTAGAAATTGATTTTAGTAACATAATCCATGCATCCAATAGGTGAATATTAACATTATGTGACCAAAATATATTACTAATAAAGTGCATGAATTTTTGGAACAGCACCCTCAAAATTATGTCAAGCCTTCAGAATATCTCAATTCATGGAACCAAATTCCAGATTTAAGGGCAATGCCTCCTCTAACCTCAGGGAGATGAAGGTCCTGACCACTGAATTTTATGCTAAAGTGAGAGATACAATTTCTTATCAATATTCTCCTTAGGTTCAAAAAACAGGAGAGATACTGCTCTGAGTAAGAGCAGGAAGCTTTAATCAGAAAGTTTTCAAAAGTAGACTTTTTTTCCACCAAATGCTGGCCACAGCACATTCAATTCAGATATCAGTAAGCAAAAGAAGATGAAGTTCTAGGAATTGGTGTTCTATGTCTTCAGAACCAGAGATTTGAATATATAATTTAAATGCATTAAAGATAAACTTTTCATTTTATAATTTGGCCTTAGACCTGATGGTCAGTCTATGATATTTTTTCCCTTCTATAACTGAAACCCCTCAACTAATAAGCAAATGGGCTTGGAATCAAGATGAACTGTGTTTTCAGGTATGATGATACACCCCTGAAATCCCAGCAGCTCAAAAGGATGAGGTAGGAGGGTCATGAGTTCAAAACCAGACTCAGCAACTAAGCAAGACCCTCGCTCTAAATAAAATATTAAAAAAGTGCTAGGGATGTGAATCAGTGGATAAATGCCCGTGGGTTCAATCTCAGGTACAAAAACAAACAAACAAAAAACAAACAAGCACTTCCACTACACCACATGACTCATACAACTTTTCTTATTATTTTAGAACTTAATCAAAAAAGCAGGATTTCTATTTGTGTGCATGTGAGTGTGTAAATATACATACTACTATATAATATATATTTTTAATAATTTATTCATTTGTGTAAAGTGTTTTGTGCTTGCCATATTATATCTGTTATGGAATAAACCATGGTCAACATTTGGTAGAAAAAAGTCTACTTCTGGAAACTTTCTGGTTAAAACTTTTTGCTTTCATTCAGGGGAGTGTCTTTCCTATTTTTGGATCTGAGAAGAAATAATGGTAAGGAATTATAATCCTCTCCTGAAAAAATTGCAGATGAGAGACTTGCATGCACCTATGTCTGAATATATATATGAACAAGAACTTTTCACATAGCTGACTGGTTATGAGACTCCTTTTCCAGGACCCAGGGAAATCTCGGTTCAGTTTGTAACAAGGTCATACATGATTCAGAAGTAATCACAACCCTCCTTTACAAATCAGCATATGATATAAGTTTCTATGTCATTTTCAAAACATAGCTGAACATGGGCAATATAGGCATGGAGCAAAGAACTATTTTATTGGGGGCATAGAATAAAAGGAGGAGAAGGAGAAACATGTTAGTTGTACCTTAAACAACTAGAGAATTGGTATTTGGAATTCAGACAAGGAAGACTCAAACTTTAAATTTGAGCATGTGCATGAGTACCTACAGTAAAAAGGTAATTACAAGATTTGAAAGAAAATTCATGTGAGTGGCAGATAATGGATAAACAATTAATATCTGCATAGTGTCTTTCAGGTGCTCTGTCCAGTTGTGGGTCACAGCACACACATATATTGGTAGCCTCCATGAAGGGCATGAAGGGCATTATACATCTGTGTCCTCAAAAATTATTCCCATTGTAGAGATGAGAAAACACACGTTTCTGGACATTAAATGGCAACTCAGAAGCACACAGAAAACTACCCAGAGATAGAACTGTATAAAATCCCTTCAAAGACTCTCAAAGGCTGGTTAGCTCTTTATATAGGGGGTGTTTATCTGGAGAAATATTATTTTCTTATCATTTTGAAGACAGTGCCTAGAGAAGACATCCCGGGAGCAACACAATATTTTTTCCTTCTTTCATATTAATGGACTCTTCAAAAACAGAGCTACCAACCCAGATACTTTACAAGGGTAAATGTTTGAAAATTACAGGGTACAAAAAAACACATCACAGGCCCAGAGTATGAGTATGACTCAGGAAAAAAAAATGAATCAAAAAGGCTTATAAAGAAGAATAGTATTATGGCATTTGTAGGTAAATGGATGGAGTGGGAGTGAAATAAGCCAGTCCCTAAAAACCAAAGGTTGATTGCTTTCCCTGATAAGGCGATAATGATATATAACAGGGGTGGGGGGTGAGGAGTGAGAGAAGAATGTAGGAAGTTTAGATTATGTAGAAGGAAATGAGGGGGGTATGAAAAATCATGGAATGAGACAGACATCATTACCCTGTGTACATGTACAATTACATAAATGGTATGAATCTACATTGTGTACAACCACAGAAATGAAATGATGTACCTCATTTGTGTACAATGAATCAAAATGCAGTCTGTAAAAAATAATTAATTAATTTTAAAAATATTTATAATAAATTGAAAACTACGTGTAACTATTTCTAAAAATAAATGTTCTTTTGTTGCTATTTCCATCTGTCATTCAAAAAACAATAAATTATGTGTGAATATTTCTAGGATTTGACAAATCTTATCCCATATTATTTTGTATTAGACTCCAAAATCCAGATAATAGAATGCATGATTCACTATCAAAATCAATAAAAAAAAAAACCTTAAAGGAAGAGGGGTGGATGTTTTTTGTGAATGTGTCATTCAACAATTTACTTACCAAAAATTTTGAGGAAATATATTCATTTTCCTGCAGTCATAAGGAACAGAATTTCCCTCATTTATTTTTCCTGTTAGAATTTTCAAAGTCCTAGAATCCCATTTGAAATAACCTCCAAATATAAAACAGACAAGTAACCTACAATACATACTCAAGGAAAGCAAAAAGGCAAATCAATTTTTTTAATAATTAGAAGTAGAACCATTATTTTCTAAAATCAAACTCTGTCTTTTATCTTTGAAGCCAGAAACCACAAAAGAAAGGCAGGCAAGAACTTTGAACAACCAATTTATACAGGAGATATGTAAGTGTTCAATAACCATAAAAAATTCAACATCTTTGGAAATTAGAGAAATATAAAATAAAATCCCATTATAGACAAACTTAAATAGTATTGATGAAGATATAAAACAAATAAATTCTCATAAACCCAAAGGAGTTTAAGTTATTATTTTCTATTTGTGGAAACTGTCTTGCTATTGAAGATACATGATACTCCCCACAGCGGAGACTTACTGAAATTACAGCACTGAAATTACACCCAGGAGGATGGCTCAAGGGAATGTATTCTTGGAAAAGATAAATAGTAATCTGTGGGGACAATGGTCACAAGGGGCCAGTTCAAAACACCATATTTAAGTTTTATATAGGTGCCATATGCATATGTGGTTTTCATATGTATACATGTTTAGAAAATAGGTAGAACTTATGAGAAAATAAAAATTATCAGAAGCACAAAAAAGACTCAATTACACATTCCATGTGTAGATGAGAAAACTCATCAAAACAAAGATGACAATTTTTCCTCAAATTAACCTATATATAGTATATTCATCAAAGTCGCTATGTACATATATGACTATACCACAGTGAATTCTACCTTTATGTGTATCTATATGGCAGAAATTTTTCAAAAACAATAAAGAAATAGAAGGAAGACAGGGGAATATAGGAGAAGATGGAAAGGGGAACTACTGGGAACTAAAGTAAAGCAAATTATATTCCATGTGTGCATGATTATGTCAAAATGAACCCAAATATTAGGTAGAACTATAATGCAATAATTAAAAAAATCAATATGCATTACTTTTAATGAAAGGAACCAAAGCATAAAGTTCTAAAATTCACCAAAAAATTATATATATATATGTATATATATATATATATATATAAAAGTTAAGCCAAAAAACTTTTCAATTATAAGAACAAAAGAAGTCTTATCATTACTTTCATGTATATTATGAAACAATACTATTACAATAATCATCAAGGAATAACAATATAAACAAAATGTATACATGAACCCATAAATATGTAAAAATTATATGCTTAATTGTAATAGAAAAGCCTAGACAATCAAACAAAAGGCCAATCTCAGCAACTTAGCTAGACCTTTTCTCAAAATAAAAATAAAAAGTACCAGCGATATAGCTCAGAAATAAATTTAAAGTATTCCTCTGTTCAACCTCCAGTAACAAAACAACAAAACAGGAAATTAAAGAAAAAAGTAAAAATGAAACCTAGCTAGCTCAGGAAGAGGTGAGGTCCCTGTAGACCACAGCTCCTATCCTGCAGGAAAATGGGACCTAGAGATTTGCTTATGATAATCGCCCTACCTGGTGGTCACCAGCATCTAGGAAGTTGCTCGGCTAGAGGCACAAACCTGCCAGATAGGATTTGAGTCAGGGGCTGAGGGTGCCCTGCAGGGATAAGGAAGGTTGTGCCACTGACATGCTGCTCACCTGGATGGCCAGTGGTACTGAGAGGGAACTGACCCAGAGGAGGGCTCAGGTCTATAGACGGGAGAGACTGCCTGGAGTCATGTCCACTAGTTCCTGTTTCCAGGTAGCCAGCCCCCGGTTTCAACAGTCTCTCTCCCCCAGCCTCCCTCTGAAAGCTCATTATGCCATTGCACACTCACCATTTCCTGGTGCTCAAAAGCCAAGGCTGCTCTCTAGGAATTTTCAGCACTCTCACAGAAGAGCAACTGAGGACTCCAAAATGTAAGAGTGAATCCTAGACCCAAATGGCAGGAATGGTGGTTGCAGGAGAAAAGGACTCTGCCTAATTGCGGAAGCCCGCCCCCTTCTTGCTAGCTACACTGAGGATTGGACAGTTCTTACTTAGTGCTCCTAATTGGACAGGATTTCAGACCGTGTACCCCCAAGTCTGAGCCCAGAAGACTTCTTTTTGAGTGACAGGGAGTAATGTCCAATTCAGGCATGAATAAAGCCAGAATGACAGGTGCATGGTTGCACTTTTTTTTTTTTTTTGAGTTCTGAGAATTGCATACCAGAGCTTCCAAACACAGAATATTTGCATTTAACCTTGCATGTAAGGTCATTTCAGTTTATGAATTATTAATGACTGTATATTATTCATGAATGAAAATAATATGACAATTACTATAAAATTTAATTTAGCTTTTCTGCTCTCTGGTCTTGTTAGAAGACAGATTGTACATTGAACTGGGAAGCAACCCTCAAAGCAACAATATCCAATGAAAACAACATGTAAGGCACAAGAATAATTTAAATATTTCTAGTATTCACATTAATAACATAAAAAGAAACAGTTGAAATTCAGCATATACAGAACAGTAACTTTTTGTGACTAATACACAGCACAGCACCTACTTATATCAATAGTCCCCATTAACCAATTGAGTCCTCTAAAAACATCAAACTGTAGAGGTGAGCAAACACAGGTTTCTAGATATAAATTCAACATCATGTGTCAAAACTGAGAAGTACTCAGAACAGAACTGTATGAAATTTCTTCTAAGCTTCTCAAAATCTATTTTGCTCCTGATATAGGGACATTTAGAGAAATACAATTTCTTCTCCATTTTAAAGAGAGCCTGGAGAAGGTGTCCCATGAGGTCTTTTTGACTTGAGAGACTATTTTTATTGCTTCTTTCATGTTGATGGGACTCTTCAGTAACAGAGCTACATCAACCCAGGTTCCTTACTGGGGCAAATGCTTGGAGACTACAGGGTGCAAGAAAGCACAACATAGGTATCAGAATCTGAGTATGACTCAGGGAAGCAAAAAGTCTAAATGGATGATAATCCACTAAAAGGGGACTCAAGCTTGTCACTTGGGAAATTGGAAAAAAATGGAATAGTGGGATTTTATTTTCCACATGGACAAGAGATCAACCAAGAAAAATAACCTTTTAAGTGCCAACACCCAGAGAATATTGGATGCAGAGAAGAAGCTACAGCTAGAGATTTCTTGTGGCAATGTAACTTCAGCAGCCCTTTTGTGATGTGAAGTAATCCAACTGTAGCTATTAAAATGTTCCGATACTCTGGCCCACAAGCAGCTTCAGGGACCAGGACAGGGCAGCCAGCTACCTCCCCAAGCAGCCTGGACCCCTGCGGTGGGAGGTGCCTTTCAAGGCTAGTTTCTCGGAACAGACCGCCCAGTGAGAGCATTTCTGCATAGAGACAGCCACAAGTCCCCAAGCCAACGGAGAGCTTCAATCCCCAAGCAGCCTCTGGGATCAGGGCAGGGCAGCCAGAGACTACTTCAGGCGGCTCTGCCCACTCCGGCCGCAGGCTCTTTCCACGGGGCGCGATCCAAGATGGCGGACTAGAGGGGGACAGCATCCCCAGTCGCTCCAGAACCCAGGAGTTAAGAAGGAGAGGCATTGAGAGACTCGGACCAAAATAGAGCCACGGGTGAGTCTGCCCACTGGGTAAAGTTTGGCCCGGGTGGCAGGCCCAGATAGAGGTGGCTTATCGGGGCAGGGCAGGGCAGCTAGAGTCTTCCACAGGCAGCCCTGCGCACTCCGGTGCTGGGCCCCTCCCACACAGCCAGCTTCTCCAGGTTCTCGGAGCAGGCCCCCTACTGAGAGCCTTTCTGATCAGAACAAGCTCCAAGTCCCGGAGCCAGCAAGGCATACTCTGACCCGCAAGCGGCTTCAGGGACCAGGACAGGGCAGCCAGCTACCTCCCCAAGCAGCCTGGACCCCTGCGGTGGGAGGTGCCTTTCAAGGCTAGCTTCTCGGAAGAGTCCGCCCAGTGAGAGCTTTTCTACAAAGAGACAGCCACAAGTCCCCGAGCCAACCGAGAGCTTCGATCCCCAAGCAGCCTCTGGGATCAGGGCAGGGCAGCCAGAGACTTCTTCAGGCGGCTCTGCCCACTCCGGCCGCAGGCTCTTTCCACGGGGCGCGATCCAAGATGGCAGACTAGAGGGGGACAGCATCCCCAGTCGCTCCAGACCCCAGGACTCAAGAAGGGGAGTCATCGAGAGACTTGGACAAAAATAGAGTCACGGGGTGAGTCTCCCCCACTGGGCGAAACTTGGCCTGGGTGCCAGGCACAGATAGGGGTGGGGTTATCATAGCAGGGTAGGGCAGCTAGAGTCTTCCCAAGGTAGCCTTCCACACTCCGGTGGTGGGCTCCCGCCACACGGCCAGCTGCATGGTGCAGGCCCCCAGTGAGAGCCTTTCCGCACAGAGCCAGCTCCAAGCCCTGGAACCAGTAGGGGGCTAGGGGCAGCTTTCTTCAGAAGCACTGCATTATCAAGTTCCTCCAAGACTTCAGGCTACTGAAGGCTGGGAGGTGATACACTGGAAATCTACCAGGACACTATAAGCCAATAGAGGAAATCTGCAATATCTCAGATTCCCACTGACATCTGACCAATATGAGAAAACAAGGGAGGAAAATGTCCCAAAAAACCTAGATACTACATCAATAAAACCCAATGACAGCACAGCAGAAATGTCAGAAAGGGAGTTCAGAACGTACATAATTAAAACAATCAGGGAAGCAAATGAGGAGATGAAAGAGCAAATGCAGGCATTGAAGGAGGAGATGAAAGAGCAAATGCAGGCATTAAATGATCGCACCAATCAACAGTTAAAAGACCAAATACGGGAAGCAAGAGATCATTTCAATAAAGATTTAGAAATACTGAAAAAAAAAAAACAAACTGAAATACTTGAAATGAAGGAAACAATAAACCAAGTTAAAAACTCCATAGAAAGCATAACCAATAGGATAGAACACCTGGAAGACAGAACCTCAGATATTGAAGACAAAATATTTAATCTTGAAAACAAAGTTGGCCAGAGAAGATGGTAAGAAATCATGAACAGAATCTACAAGAATTATGGGATATCATGAAAAGGCCAAATTTGAGAATTATTGGGATTGAGGAAGGCTTAGAGAAACAAACCAAAGGAATGAACAATCTATTCAATGAAATAATATCAGAAAATTTCCCAAATCTGAAGAATGAAATGGAAAACCAAGTACAAGAGGCTTATAGAACTCCAAATATACAAAATTACAACAGACCCACACCAAGGCACATTATTATGAAGATACCTAACATACAAAATAAACACAGAATTTTAAAAGTCGCGAGAGAAAAGAATCAACTTACATTCAGAGGGAAACCAATAAGAATATCAGCAGATTTTTCAATCCAGACCCTAAAAGCTAGAAGGGCCTGGAACAACATTTACCAAGCCCTGAAAGAAAATGAATGCCAACCAAGAATCTTATACCCAGCAAAACTTACCTTCAAATTTGACGATGAAATAAGATCCTTCCATGATAAACAAAAGCTAAAGGAATTTGCAAAAAGAGAGCCATCATTACAGAACATTCTCAGCAAAATATTCCATGAGGAAGAGATGAAAAACAACGATGCAAATCAGCAACAGGAGGCGCTAGCCTAAAGGAATAGCCAAATAAAGGAGAAACCAAATCATGTCAAAAAAAAATATGAGTCAAATGACTGGGAATACAAATCATATCACAATAATAACCCTGAATGTTAATGGCCTGAACTCGTCAATCAAAAGACATAGACTGGCAGATTGGATTAAAAAGAAAAATCCAACAATATGCTGCCTGCAAGAGACTCATCTTATAGAAAGAGATACCCATAGACTAAAGGTGAAAGGATGGGGAAAAACATACCAAGCACACGGACACAGCAAAAAAGCTGGAGTATCCATTCTCATTTCAGATAATGTGGACTTCAAGCCAAAACTAGTCAGAAGGGATAAAGAAGGACATTACATGCTGCTTAAGGGAAGCATAAATCAGCAAGACATAACAATCATAAATATTTATGCCCCGAACATTGGCTCATCCATGTACATCAAACAAATCCTTCTTAATTCCAGAAATAAAATAGACCACAACACAATAATACTAGACAATTTTAACACACCTCTCTCACCACTGGATAGATCGTTCAAACAAAAATTGAATAAAGAAACCATAGATCTCAATAACACAATCAACAATTTAGACTTATCGGACATATATAGAATATACCATCCAACAAAGAACGAATACACTTTCTTCTCAGCAGCACATGGATCCTTCTCTAAAATAGACCATATTTTATGCCACAAAGCTACCGTTAGCAAATACAAGAAGATAGAGATACTACCTTGTACTCTATCAGATCATAATGGATTGAAATTAGAAATAAATGACAGAATAAAAAACAGAAACTTCTCCAATACCTGGAGTTTAAATAATACACTATTATATGATGAATGGATAACAGAAGACATCAGGAGGGAAATTAAAAAATTCTTAGAAGTAAACGAGAACAAAGACACATCATATCAAAATCTCTGGGACACTATGAAAGCAGTACTTAGAGGAAGATTTATTTCATGGGGTGCATTCAAAAAAAGAAGTAGAAATCAACAATTAAACATCTTAACACTACAGCTCAAAGCCCTAGAAAAAGAAGAGCAGACCAATACCAAAAGTAGTAGAAGACAGGAAATAGTTAAAATCAGAGCCGAAATCAACGAAATTGAAACAAAAAAAAACAATTGGAAAAATTAACAAAATAAACAGTTGGTTCTTTGAAAAAATAAACAAAATTTATAAACCCTTAGCCACACTAACAAAGAGAAAAGGGAGAAAACTCAAATTACTAAAATTCGGAATGAACAAGGAAACATCACAACAGACACGACTGAAATACAAAACATAATTAGAAGCTATTTTGAAAATCTATACTCCAACAAAACAGAAAACCTCGAAGACATCAACAAATTTCCAGAGACATATGAATTACCTAAACTGAACGGGGAGGACATACACAACTTAAATAAACCAATTTCAAGCAATGAAATAGAAGAGGTCATCAAAAGCCTACCAACAAAGAAAAGTCCGGGACCAGACGGGTTCTCAGCCGAGTTCTACAAAACCTTTAAAGAAGAGCTCATTCCAATACTCCTCAAAGTATTCCATGAAATAGAAGAGGAGGGAACCCTCCCAAACTCGTTCTATGAAGCCAATATCACCCTGATACCTAAACCAGACAGAGACACATCGAGGAAAGAAATTTTCAGACCAATATCCTTAATGAACATCGACGCAAAAATTCTCAACAAAATTTTAGCAAATCACATTCAGATATATATTAAAAAGATAGTGCACCACGATCAAGTGGGTTTTATCCCAGGGATGCAAGGTTGGTTCAACATCAGGAAATCAATAAATGTCATTCACCAAATCAACAGACTTAAAGTTAAGAATCACATGATTATTTCAATAGATGCAGAAAAAGCATTCAATAAAATACAGCACCCCTTCATGCTCAAAACACTAGAAAAAATAGGGATAGTGGGAACATTCCTTAACATTTTAAAGGCCATCTACGGTAAGCCCATGGCCAATATCATTCTAAATGGTGAAAAACTGAAAGCGTTCCCCCTAAAAACTGGAACAAGGCAGGGATGCCCTCTTTCACCACTTCTATTCAACATCGTCCTTGAGACTCTAGCCAGAGCAATTAGACAAACCAAAGAAATTAAAGGGATACGAATTGGAAAAGAAGAACTCAAACTATCCCTGTTCGCTGATGACATGATTATATATTTAGAGGAACCTGGAAATTCCACCAGAAAACTTTTAGAACTCATAAGTGAATTCAGTAAAGTAGCAGGCTACAAGATCAATGCTCATAAATCCAATGCATTTTTGTACATAAGTGATGAATCCTCAGAAAGAGAATTTAGGAAAACTACCCCATTCACAATAGCATCGAAAAAAATAAAATACTTGGGAATCAATCTCACAAAAGAGGTGAAATACCTCTACAATGAGAACTACAGAACACTAAAGAAAGAAATTAAAGAAAACCTTAGAACATGGAAAGATCTCCCATGTTCCTGGATAGGCAGAATTAATTTTGTCAAAATGGCCATACTACCTAAAGTGCTATACAGATCCAATGCAATTCCAGTTAAAATCCCAATGATGTACCTTGCAGAAATAGAGCAAGCAATCATGAAATTCATCTGGAAGAATAAAAAACCTAGAATGGCTAAAACAATCCTAAGTAGCAAGAACGAAGCAGGGGGTATTGCAATACCAGATCTTCAACTCTACTACAAAGCAATAGTAACAAAAACCACATAGTATTGGTACCAAAACAGACAGGTAGATCAATGGTACAGAATAGAGGACATGGACACAAACCCAAATAAATACAATTTTCTCATACTAGACAAAGGGGCCAAAAATATGCAATGGAGAAAAGATAGCCTCTTCAACAAATGGTGCTGGGAAAACTGGAAAACCATATGCAACAGAATGAAATTAAACCCCTATCTCTCACCCTACACAAAACTCAACTCAAAATGGATCAAGGACCTCGGAATCGGACCAGAGACCCTGCATCTTATAGAAGAAAAAGTAGGTCCAAACCTTCAACTTGTTGGCTTAGGATCAGACTTCCTTAACAGGACTCCCATAGCACAAGAAATAAAAGCAAGAATCAACAACTGGGATAGATTCAAACTAAAAACTTTCTCTCAGCAAAGGAAACTATCAGAAATGTGAAGAGAGAGCCTACAGAGTGGGAGAATATGTTTGCCAACCATACTTCTGATAGAGCGCTAATTTCCAGAATCTATAAAGAACTCAAAAAATTTTACACGAAGAATACAAATAATCCAATCAACAAATGGGCTAAGGAAATGAACAGACACTTCACAGAAGAAGATGTACAAGCTATCAACATATATATGAAAAAATGTTCAACATCTCTAGTAATAAGGGAAATGCAAATCAAAACTACCCTAAGATTTCATCTCACCCCAATTAGAATGGCGATTATCAAGAACACAAGCAACAATAGGTGTTGGCGAGGATGTGGTGAAAAAGGAACACTCATACATTGCTGGTGGGGTTGCAAATTAGTGCAGCCACTCTGGAAAGCAGTATGGAAATTCCTCAGAAAGCTCGGAATGGAAATGCCATTTGACCCAGCTATCCCACTCCTTGGCCTATACCCAAAGGACTTAAAATCAGCATACTATAGAGATACAGCCACATCAATGTTCATTGTTGCTCAATTCACCATAGCCAGATTGTGGAACCAACCTAGATGACCATCAGTTGATGAATGGATAAAGAAACTGTGGCATATATATATACAATGGAATATTACTCCGCAATGAAGAATGATAAAATCATGGCATTTGCAGGCAAATGGATGAAATTGGAGAATATCATGCTAAGTGAGATAAGCCAATCTCAAAAAACTAAAGGACGAATGATCTCGCTGATAAGCGGATCAGGACATATATTGGGGGGTGGGAAGGGTTATCATTAGGTTTAGGGTTAGGTTTAGGGTTAGGGATAAGGAGTGTGGTAAGAATGAAGGAGAGAAGGACTGTATAGAGGGAAAAAAGGGGTGGGAGGGGTGGGGGGGAAGGGAAAAAAATAATGAATCAAACAGCATTGCCCTATGTAAATTTATGATTACACAAATGGTATGCCTTGACTCCATGTACAAATAGAGAAAAAATATGTATCCCATTTGTATACAATAATAATTAAAAAAATTAATACTTATTTAATAACAATTATGTCAATTTTACATAGATATTTTTGGTTACTTTTCTGAATTTTATAAGCTTAATTTGCAAAATTATGTATATGGCAATGGTAAAATAAACACATTACAGAATAAATATAATTTTATAATAATAAAAAAAAGACTGAATTAGAAAATAGACCCCATGGGTTTTTGTCTGTGTTGGTATTTGATGATACCCTTATAGCGGCAGCTGCTGAAGTTGTATGTGCCTCAATAAAAAAAAAACTCTGCTTTAAAAAAAAAAAAATGTTCTATGTGCCTATCCCTTCATTCAATATTTTCTTTCCTGGGAGTCTGCCTTCAGCAGTTTATGTTACCAGCTGAATTGTGTCCTCTCCCCAAATCTCATATACTGATGTTCCAAATACCTAGTGCCTCAGACTGAGCCTCTATTTAAATATATGTTTCTTAAAGACATGATCAATGCTAATCCAGTTAATTGGTGTACAGTCTAATCCAATTAGCTTTCTATCCTTATAAAAAGCAGCAATAAAGACACAGAGAAGCATAGAAAACTGCCATGCAAATACAGAGACAGAAGATGGCAATATGTATGTCAAAGAATGGACCTCAGAAAATTATTCCAGTAAGCATCTTGATTTACAGACTCTGGAATTAACAGAAATAAATTTTTGTTTAACACTATCTGTGGCATTGTCATGACAGCCCAATGATACTTACTCAGTCCACTAGGACACATATACTCTGCCTGCAGTATGGCTGACTGAAGGTACAATTGAATCACATAATGTTCCACCAACATTGAAAGGTTGAACTGCTGCAAGAAATGGCATTTCTTACTGGAATATTATGAAGGCCTGTGAGGACACACTCTTTATCTGATGGGGCTATAGAAATTTGTTTTGTGGTATAGCACAGTGATGAAAAACATGTAGACTACTTTTACCTCATTTGTTTGTGTAACCCTCATTCCTCTTTGAGTCAATAATTTCCTGGTGGTAAAGGCGTTAGTGTTTAAGTATTGTAAAAGAAATAGAAGTGCAGTGGGGATGACTGGTACATTGGCTACTTGGAGCAGGTAGCTAAAACAAAAACAGTAGCTACAGTAAACAAATATTCAATTCCCAGTAAATATTGAAGATGATGTGTAAATATTTGCTCTGTTATTTCTACAAGTATGTAATCTGGAGATTTATACCTATTAGGTTGCCAAAGGGAGTTATACAGACTAGATTTCATTGGGGTTGGGAATGTAGGTCATTCAAGTGATAAATTCCTGGGACAGGGTTTAGGCGAGTTCCCATATTTGGGTATTTGTCCTGGACCTATGTTGACCATGTCCAATTTCTACCCGTGGAGGTCCTTTTCCAGAAGTCTCATCTAACCTTAGACCAGAGATATTATTATAGGTTGTGCGGTCCACTTGCTTATTCCCCAAGGAGACAGAATTAGCAAGTAGCTCCATGATGATCCGCATGGAACTCTGCAAAGATTGGTTTACCTGTAGGACAATAATCAATGTTGGTCATTTTGACTGACTCCACAGGGGACATTCTCATTGAAAATTGTTATACCCAGATCAGGTACATATAAACATATGCATAGACCTCCATGCAGTGGTGATATTAGGTTACAGAATACGGTCTATGGATAAATATTTGAGCAGAAAAACTAGCATCCAATACTAAAATATCCACCCTACCAGCCATGTCCAGTGGTACAAACATGAAAATTCTGCCACAGTTTCAACATGGAATAACCTATTCCTGTAATTGCAGGTTCCCTGCAATTCCTGTCCCCCTGTAACACGCACAGAAGGTGAAGGTCAAAAGACTTCTCACATGATCATAGAAGAGGACTTGACTTACCTGGATTGGACTTCTCTGGGCTGTCCTATTTTACCTGTGGGTGGCTCTAGATAAGTAGCCATTAGGGTCTGGTGTGAAGGCTGAGTCAAAATCTGATATTTTTATTCCTAAAACCTTGGAAGGTATGGAGAAATAAAGAAAACAAGTAGTTCTCTTGCCCAACTGCCTTCACCACTTGTGCTAATAAGGGACTGTCTCTAGAATATGTGTGCCTGGTTACCAGAGTTCTAAGTTATTTTGAGTTCTACAGCTAAGAAATTGAGGTCTCTTTTTCAAAGTTTAATTACCTGGGATTCTTCATATAATAAGAACTTTTCAAAGTTTCATTTGGGGTGCTGTCTTGGCATCTCCTCATCTATGCAAACTTATACAAACAGATGACCTTTCAACCCATTGGGAAGTTGTCAATGCAACACTGCCCACTTTGGTGGAGGCTCACAGCAGACTGGGCAGATGCCCTCCAGAAGACTCAGTTGTGGATGGCAAACATTAGAACTTGGTTTTACAACTGAGTTTAACCTATATCTTGAACCTGCATTCTGGCTGGAGGCAGAAAACAGCAATTGTTACAGAAAAGAAAGAGAGCACAAACTCTTTAAAACTGAGCTCGCTGGTGAGCCATTTTTTGAGAGAAATACCTGTGGTGGCCACATGATGGCAGGCTTACACAAACCAAGTCCAACCTCATGGTCTCCCAGTGTTTCCACCAGTCACTTGGATCAAAGGCAGTGTATGCTCCTCTGCGTTTCTACAAAATCCACAGAGGCCCTACCCAGATGTACACCCTTGTTACAGCTGGAAACTCTGTGTTTCTTCAAAGGAAAAAACAGCATCACAAACTGTTCACCCTTGCTTTCTTGTCTTGATGCATACAGAGATGATCTGTTTTAAAAGGGAGGATGATCTGTTTTAAAAGCAAGGCCTACCTTGCTCTCCAAATTTCAATGGTGCAAAAAGTTACATAATAAAGAGAAGACATATTGTTAAAAGAAGTTCAGGGGTCTCTCTCTTTAAGGAAAATCTATTTGGCTTTCACTATGAATGTGGAAAAGCTGAGTCTAGATTTTCCTAATTTTGTAAATAGCTCCATAGACTTGCCAATAAATAAATAGTCTCACTAATTCACTAAAATGCACACTACTTCTCTTTGCCCTAGTTCAATGTGAGAGGCTTTGAGACTCGCTACTCCCTGGGATATCTTCACTTGTGGATGAATGCAGGTGTGTGGGTCTTGGCAAAACTAGTACATGTGTGTGTGTCATCCCAGATCCACTGAATGTGTGTGTCATCCCAGCTGCACTGCAAGGTTGTATCATTGCTGCACCAATGATACAATGCATGTAGGTGTCATCTGAGCACAAGTTAATGTGGTTGTGTCATCCCAGCTCAAATGAATGTGTGTGTCATACCAGCACCACTGCATTTGTGTATCTTTCAAGTACTAATGCACGTGGTTGTCATACCACCACCACTGCCGGAGTGTGGGTCATCCCAGCAGCACTGTGTGCATGTTGGTCATCCCAGCACCAATGCATACGTATGTGTCATCCCAGAACCACTGCAGGCATGGGGGTCATCCCAGCACCAGTTAATGGGTGTGTGTCATCCCAGCAAGAATGCTTGCATCACTGCCGTTGAGTGGGTCAGCCAAGTACCAGTGCATGTATGTGTGTCATCCCCAAAACTCTGCATGTGTGTGTCATCCCATAACCACTTTGTGGGTGTTTCATCACAGCACTAAAGCATGTGGATGTCATCCCAGCATAACTGTAGGCATGTTGCTCATATCCCAGCACCAGTGAATGCATGTTTGTCATCCCAGCCCTACTGCAGGCCTGTGGGTCATCCCAGCACCAGTGCATGTGTGTGTGTAATCCATCACACCTACATGTGTGTTTAATTCCAGTGATGCTGCATGTTTCTGTCATTCCAGCACCAATGCATGTGGGTATCATCCCAACACCACTACGGGCATGTTGCTCTCCAAATCTCCAGTGTATGCGTGTGTGTCATCCCAGCACCACTGAAGGTGTGTTGGTCATCCCAACACCAGTGTATGTGTGTGTGTTATCACAGCATACCTGCATTTTTATGTTATTCCAGCACCATGTAATGTGTGTCTTTCTGCACCTATGCATGTGGGTGTCATCCGAGCCCAACTGTGTGCATGTTGGTCATCGCAGAACCAGTGTATGCATGTGTGCAAACACTACAGGCATGTGGTTCATCCCACACCAGTACATGGGTGTTTCTTATCTCAGAACCACTGCATACAATGCTGCCAGTGAGTGGTTCATCCCAGCACATGTGCCTGCATTTTTGTCCTCCCAGCATCTCTGCATATGTATGTCAACCCATCACCACTTCAGGTGTGTGTCATACCAGCACCACTGCTGGTATGAGGGTCATCCCAAGAACAGTGCATGCATGTGTGTCATACTTGTGGGCATGAGGGTCATTCCAGCACCAGTGCATGCAGGTATGTCATTCCAGCACCACTGCATATGCTTCATCCCAGCAACAATGCATATGTGTGCCATCCCAGCACACCGTCATGTGGGTGTCATCCCAGCACCACTGAAAGCATGTTTCTCTTCTCAGAACCAGTGCATGCATGTGTGTAATCCCAGAACCACTGCAGGTGTGTGGATAATCCCAGCACAAGTGAATGCATGTGTGTCATCCCAGCACCACTGCAGACATGTGGGTCATCCAGCACCAGTGCATTGGTGTGTGTCATCCTAGAATGACTGCATGCACCCCTGCCTGTGAGTACATCATCCCAGCACCAGTGAATGCATGTTTGTCATCCCAGCAGCTCTGCATGTGTATGTCATCCCATCACCAATGCATGTGTGTGTCATCCCAGCATACCTGCATGTGTGTGTAATCCCACCACAGCTCCTTGTCATCCACCACCAATGAATGTGGGTATCATCCCTGCACCACTGCAGGCATATTGCTTCTCCCATCACCAGGGGATGCGTGTGTCATTCCAACACCACTGCAAGCATGTGTGTCATCCCAGAACCGATGAATGTGCGTGTCATCCCAGCACCAGTGCATGTGTGTCATTGCAGCATGACTGCATGTGTGTTTCATCCCATCACCATGGGATAGGTGTGTCATTCCAGCACCAATGCATATTGGTGTCAGCTCAGAACCATGGTGTGCTTGTTGCTCATCCCAACACCAGTGCATGCATGTGTGTTATCCCAGAAACACTGCATGTGTATTGGTCATCCCAAGCAACATTGCAGACTTGTGTTTCATCCCAGCACCAGTGCATGTGTGTATTTCATCCCAGGATACCTGCATGGGTTTGTAATCTCAGCTCTGCTGCATGTGTGTGTCATACCAGCACCAATGTAAGTATGGGTCATCCTAGCACCCGTGCATGTGTGGGTGTCATCCCAGCAACACTGCAGGCATGTTGGTCATACCAGCATCCGTGCTTGTGTTTGTCATTCCAGAACCACTGCAGGCATGAAGGTCATCCAAGCCCCTGTGCATGCATGTGTGTCATCCTAGTACCAGTGTATGCATGTGTGTCATTCCCACACCTCTGTATTTTTGTGTCCCACCATCACCACTCTATGTGCATGTCATTCCAGCATTAATGCATGTGCGTGTTATCCTAGCAACACTGTAGGCATGAAGCTCATCCCAGCACCTGTGCATGTGTGTGTGTCATCACAGCACCACTGCAGGTGAGTTTGTTATCCCACCACCGGTACATGTGTGGTGTTATCCCATCACCACTACTGGCGTGTGAGTCCTCCCAGCACAAGTGCATCGGTGTGTGTCATACCAGCACCACTGCATTCACCCCTGCTAGTGAGTGGGTCATCCCAGCACCAGTGCTTTTGTGTGTCATCCCAGCAACACTGCCAGCAGGTGGGTCATCACATCCCCAATGTATGCATGTGTGTCATTGCAGCACAAGTTCACATGTGTCTGTCATCCCACCACCTCTGCATATGGGTCACCCCAGTACCAGTGCATGTGTGTGTGTCATTCCAGCATACATTCATGTGTGTGTAATCCAAACACCTCTGCATGCATTTGTCATCCCAGCACCAATGCATGTGGGTGTCTTCCCAGCACCACTGCAGGAATGTTGATCATCCCAGCACCAGTGCATGCGTGTGTGTCAACCAAGCACCTCTGCACTTGTATGTCTTCCCATTACCACTGCATGTGTATGTCATCCCAGCACGACTGCATGCATATTGCTCATGCCTGCTCCAGTTCATGTGTGTGTGTCATCCCACCACCCATGTATGTGTGTTTGATACCAGCACCATTGCATGTGGGTGTCATCCCAGCACCACTACCAGAGTGTGGGTCATCCCAGCACAGGTGCATGCATGTGTGTCTCCCCTGTCCGTGTGTGGGTCATCCCAACACTATGGAAGTCATGTGGGTCATCCCATTACGAGTCCATGGTTGTGTGTCATCCCAGCAATATGGCATGCACCACTGCTGGCAAGTGGGTCATCCCAGGCCCAATGCATGTGGGTGCCACCTGAGCACCACTGTGTTCATGTTGGTCATCACAGTACCAGTGCATGCCTGTGTGTCATCCCAGAACCTCTGCGTGTGTATGTCATCACATCACCACTGGATCTCTGTGTCATACCAGCACCAATTCACATGGGTGTCATCCCAGCTTCACAGCATGCATGTTGCTCATCCCAGCACCAGTCTATGTGCGTGTATCATCTCAGCACCACTGCATGTGTATAGATCTTTCCAGCACCAGTGCATGCATGTGTGTCATCCCAGCACCAATATATATGGGTGTCATCCCAGAAGTACTGTGTGCATGTTGTTTGCTCATTCCTGCACCATTTCATGTGTGTGTGTTTTCCCAGCAAGGCCGCATGTGTGTCATCCCAGCACACTCCATGTGGGCATCATCCCAGCACCACTGCAGACTTGTTGCTCACCCCAGCTCCAGTGCATGTGCATGTGTCATCCCAACACCAATTAAGTCTTGTGGGTCATCCCTTCGCTAGCGTATGTGTCATCCCAGCATACCTGCATGTGAGTGTAACCATAGTACCATTTGTGTGTTATGCCAGCACAAATGCATTTGGGTGCAATCCCAGCACGACTTCAGGCATGTTGCTCACCTTAGCACCAGTGCATGGGTGTGTGTAATCCCAGCACCACTGCAAGCATGTGTGTCATCCCCGAATATCTACATGTGTGTGTAAACCCAGCACCACTGCATGTGTGTTTCATCCCAGCACCAGTGTATGGGTGTGTGTCATTCCAGCAACACTGCATGCAGCACTGCTGATGAGAGGGTCATCAGAGCACCAGTGCATGCATGTGTCTCATACCAGTATACCTGCATCTGTGTGTAATCCCAGCACCCCTGAAAGTGTGCATCACCCCAGCAGCAATGAATGTATGTTTCATACCAGTACAAGTGCAAATATGTGTCATTCCAGCACCACAGCATGGGCATGTCATTCCAGCACCAATGCATGTGGGTGCCACCTGAGCACCACTGTGTTCATGTTGGTCATCACAGTACCAGTGCATGTGTGTGTGTCATCCCAGAACCACTGCAGGCATGTGTTTCTTCCCATCACCAGTACATACGTGTGTGTCATTCCATACCATTGCAGATGTGTGGGTCATGCAAGCACCAATGCAACTGTGTGTATCATCACAGAACCACTGCAGGGGTGTGGGTCATCCCAGCACCATTACATGCCAGTGTGTCAGTGATAAGAGCACCAGTGTGTGGTTGTGTATCATCACCACAAAACTGAATGTACTTCTGCCAGTGAGTGGGGCATCCCAGGGTCAATACTTCAATGCATGTCATCCAAACACCCCTGCATGTGGGTGTCCTTCCAGCACCACTGCATTCATGTTACTCATCCCAGCACCAGTGCAAGCCTGTGTGTCATCGTAGCAACACTGCAGGCGTATGGGTCAACCCATCATCAGTGCATGTGTATTTATTGCCAGCATACCTACATGTGTGTAATCCAAGCATCACTGCATGTGTTTCATCCCAGCACCATTGCATATGTGTGTCATCCCAGCATCACTGCATTTGTGTTATCCCAGCACCACTGCTTGTGTATTTTATCCCAGCACCAATGCATATGTGAGTCATACCAGCACCAGTGCAGGCATGTTGCCCATCCCAGCACCAGTGCATGCGTGTGTGTCATCCCAGAACCACTGCAATCACGTGGGTCATCCCAGTACCATGGATTGTGTTTGAGTTATCCCATCACCTCAGCATGTGTACGCCATCCCAAGACCACTGCATGTGTGTATCATTCCAGCACCAATGCATGTGGGTGTCATTCTGCCACCACTGCATACATGTTGCTCAACCCAGCTCCAGTTCATGCGTGTGTGTTATCCCAGCACCAATGAAGTTGTGTGGGTCATCCCTTCACTGGTGTATGTGTATGTGTCATCCCAGCATACCTGCATGTGTGTAAACTTAGCATCATTGCATGTGTGTGTCATGCCAGTACGAATGCATTTGAGTGTAATCCCAGCACCACTGCAGGCATGTTGCTCACCCTAGCACCAGTGCATAGGTGTGTGTGATCCCAGCACAACAGCAAGTGTGTGTGTCATCCCAGCACAAGTGAATGTGTGTGTGTTAACCCAGCACCGCTGCATGTGTGCATCGTACCAGCACTAATGCATGGGTGGGTCATCCAATCACAAGTGCCTGTGTGTCATCCCACATCCACGGAATGTGTGTGTCATTCGAGCACCAATGCAAGTGGGTGCCATCAGAGCACTACTGTGTACATGTTGGTGTTCCCAGCACCAGTGCATGCATGTGTGTCATTCCAGAACCACTGCAGGCATGTGACTCATCTCACCACCCTTACATGTGAGTGTGTCATCACATGTAAGCTTGTGCATCACTGCAAGCTTGTGGGTCATCCCAGCACCAGTGCAATGGTGTGTTTCATTTCAGCACCACTGCATAAACCCTAGTTGGCCAGTGGTCATCCCAGCGCCAGTGCATGCATGTATTTCATCCCAGGACCTCAGCATGTGTATGGCATCCAATCACCAAAGCATGTGTGTGTCATCCCAGCACCAATTCATATGGGTGTCATCCCAACACCACTACATGCATGTTGCTCATCCCAGCACCAGTTTACGTATGTGTGTGTGTGTCATCCCAGCATCACTGCATCCGTTTGGATCATCCCAGCATCAGTGTATGCGTTAGTGTCATCCAAGCATACCTGAATGCGTGTGTGATCCCAGTGCCACTACATGTGTCTGTCATCCCAGCATCAAGGCATGTGTCTGTAATCCCAGCACCAATGCATGTTTGTTTCATCCAAGCACCACTGCCAGTGTGTGTGTCATCCCAGCCCCAGTGCATGCATGTGTGTCATCCAAGCACAAGTTCATGTGATTGTGTGATCCCAGTACAAATGAATGTCTTTGTCATACCAGCACCAATGCATGTGTGTGTCATCCCAGTACCTATGCACATGGTTGTCATACCAGAACCACTGCCAGGGTGTGAGTCATACCAGCACCAGTGCATACATGTTTGTCATCCCAGCCCCACTGCATGTGTGTGTCACTCCAGCACCAATGCATGTGGGTATCATCCTAGCACCACTGCAGGCATATGTCTCTTTCAAGCACCAGTGCATGTGTGTGTGTCATCCCAGCACCACTGCTGTCATGTGGGTCATTCCATCTCCAGTGCAGGTATGCATGTCATCCCAGGAAACCTGCAAATGTGTGTAATCCCAGGTCCACTGAATATGTGTGTCATCTCAGCACCAGCGCATGTAGGTATGTTGCTCACTGAAGCTCCATTGCAGGCGTGTGGGCCATCCCAGCATCACTGCAGGAGTGTGGGTCATCACAGCAACAGTGCACGCATGTGTCAACCCAGCATACCTGCATGTGTGTGTAATGCCAGCACCACTGCATGTGTGCATCATAACAGCATCAATGTTTGTGTGTGTCAATCCAGCACAAATGCATGTTTGTGTCACCCCAGTACCACTGCATGGGTGTGTCATGTGGGTTTCAATTGAGCACCACCATGTGCATGTTGGCCATCACAGCACCAGTGCATGCATGTGTGTCATCTCATCACCACTGCAGGCATGTGGGTCATCTGAGTACCAGTCCATCAGTGTGTTTCTTCCCAGCACCACTGCATGCACCACGGCCAGCAAGTGTGTCATCCCATCACTTCTGCATTTGTATGTCATCCAATCACCACTGCATATGTGTGTCTTCCCAGCACCACAGCACACTTGTGTGTCATCCCAGCACCAGTGCATGTGTGTGTGTCATCCCAGCATACCTGCGTGTGTCACCCCAGCTCAGCTATGTGTGTGTGTCAACACATTAGCAATGCATGTGTGTGTAATTCCAGCACCACTGCATGTGTGTGCCATTCCAGCACCAATGCACGTGGATATTAACTGAACACCACTATATGCATGTTGCTCACTCAGCTCCAGTGTATGCATGTGTTTCATTCCAGCACCCCAGCATGTGTTTGTCATCCCAGCACCAAAGTATGCTTGTTTCATTCCAACATCAATGGATGTGGGTGTCATCCCAGCATTACTACTTGCATGTTGGTCATACCAGCAGCATTGTGTGTGTGCAATTCATCCCAGAACTGCTGCAGGTGTGTGGGTCATCCTGGAATTTGTTTATGCATACGTGTCATTCCAGCACCACTGTATGCGTGTGTCAACACAGCACCACTGCTTGTGTGTGTAATCCCAGCACCACTGTGTGCACCACTGCGAGTGTGTTGGTCATTTCAGCACCTGTGATACATGTGTGTCGTACAAGGACCCATGCATGTGTGATTCATCATAGCACCACTGCATGCACCCCTGCCAGCAAATGGCTCATCCCAGTACCAGTGCATGCATGTTATCCCAAAGCCTCTACATGTGTGTGTCAACCCATCACCACTGCATGTGTGTATCTGCACAGTACCAATGCATTTGTGTTTCACCCCAGTATCTCTCAAGGCTTGTTGTTCATCCAACTATCAGTGCATGTGTGTGTGTCATCCCAGTACCACTGCAGGTGTGTGGGTAACCCCAGCATCAGTGCATGTGTGTCTAATCCTAGCACTGCTGCATTTGTGTGTCATCCCAGCACAAATCAATGTGGGTGTCATCCAAGCACCACGATATGCATGTTGCTCACCCTAGCTCTAGTGCATGTGTGTGTGTCATCCCAGCACCACTGCAGTCATGTGGACCATCTAGGCACTAGTGCAAGTGTGTGTGTCTCCCAGCATATCTGCATGTGTGGGTAATCCCATCATGGCTGCATGTGGGTTTCATTCCAGCATCAATGTACATAGTGGCCATATCAGCACCACTGCCAGAGTGTGGTCCCCCAAGCCCAGTTGATGCATGTGTATCAACCTTGCCAGTGTGTGGATCATTCCAGCACCAGTGACTTCGTGTGTGTCATCCCAACACTCCTGCATGTATGTAATCCCATCACCACTGCATGTGTGTGTCATCCAAGAAACAATGCATATGGGAGTCATCCCAGCTCCACTGTATGCATGTTGCTCATCTTAGCACCAGTTTATGTGTGTGAGTCATCCTAGCACCACTGAATGTGTTTGGGTCATTCCAGTACCAGTGCATGTGTGTTTGTTATCCCAGCACCACTGCATTCACCACTGCTGGTGAGTCACACCAGCACCAATACATGTGGGTGTCATCAGAGAACCACTGTGTGCATGTTGTTCATCACAGCACCAGTGAATGTGTGTGTCATCCCAGGAGAACTGCAAGTGTGTTGGTCACCCCACCACCAGTTCATGGGTGTGCACTGGTGTGTGTCATCCCAGCACCCTGGAAGCATGATGCGCCTTCCACCACCAGTTCATGGGTGTGTGTCATCCCAGCACCACTGCAAGCTTGTGGGTCATACCAGCACCAGGAGGTACGTATGTGTCATCCCAGAATACCTGCTTGTGTGTGTAATCACATCTCCGCTGTATGTGTGTGTCATATCAGTACAAATGCATATGAGTGTCATCCCTGCACCAATGCATGTGTGTGTCATTCCAGCACACTCCTGTTGTGTGGGTCATCCCAGAACCAGTGCATTCATGTGTGTCATCACAGCACAATTCATGTGTGTGTGTCATCCTGACACACATGAATGTGTGTGTCATACAAGCAAAACTGCATATGTGCCATCCCAGCACCAATGCATGTGGGTGTCATACCAGCACCACTGCCAGAGTGAGGGTCATCCCTGTAACAGTGCATGCATGTGTGTCATCCCAGTGGGCCTTTGGTCATCCCAGCACCAGTGCATGCATATGTGTCATCCCAGCACTGCTATATGTGTGTTTCATCCCAATTCCAATGCATGTGTGCCATCCCAACACCACTGCAGTCATTTGTTCATCCCAGGACCAGATCATGAGTGTGTGTTATCCCAGAGCCACTGCAATCATGTGGGTCATCCCAGTACCAGGGAATGCATGTGAGTCATCCCAGCACCTCTGCTTGTGATGTCATCCCAAGACCACTGCATGTATGTATCACCCCAGAACATACAGTGTGGGTCATCCCTCCACCAGTGTATGTGTGTGTGTCATCCCAGCATAACTGCATGTGTGTGTAAACCCAGCA
The DNA here is from genome assembly GCF_902686445.1 of Sciurus carolinensis. Classification (NCBI taxonomy): domain Eukaryota; kingdom Metazoa; phylum Chordata; class Mammalia; order Rodentia; family Sciuridae; genus Sciurus; species Sciurus carolinensis. Next base: position 64,584 of record NW_025920270.1, on the reverse strand, counting down.
CCACTGCATGTGTGTGTCATCCCACAATCAATGCATTTGTATGTCATCCCAGCAGCACTGTAGGCATGCTGCTCATCCCAGCACCAGTGCATTCATGTGTTCCATCTCAGCACTGCTGAATGTGTGCATAATCACAGCACCAATTCCTGTGTGTGTTATCCCAAGTGCATATGTGTATCATCCCTGAACCATGGCATGTGGTGTCATTTGAGCACCAATAAATGTGGGTGTCATCCAAGCACCACTGTGTATATTTTGGTTATCCCAGCACCCTTGTATGTATGTGTGCCATCCAAAAACCGCTGTGGGTGTGTGGGTCATCCCAGCATAAGTAAATGTGTATTTGTCATCCTAGACCACTGCAGACATGTTGGTCATAGCAGCATCAGTGCATGGGTGAGTGTCATCACAGCACCACTGCTTGCACCAGTGCCATTGAGTGGGTCATCGAAGCACCAGTATATGAATGTGTGTCATCCCAGCATACCTGCATGTTTGTGTCATTGCAGCACTGCTGCATGTGTGTGTCATCCCAGAACCAATGCATGTGGCTGACATCCGAACACCACTGTATGCAAGTTGTTCAGCCCAACTCTAGTGCATGCATGTGTGTCATCCCAGCACCATTGCAGGTGTGTGGGTCATCCCAGAACCAGTGCATGTGTGTGTGTCATATCAGCACCAATGACTGTGGGTGTCATCCCAGCAACACTGAAGGCATGTTGCTCATCCTAGCCAAGTGCATGCATGTGTGTCATCCCAGCACCACTGCAAGCATGTCATCATCCCAGTACCAGTGCATTTGTGTGTCATCCCAGCAACTCTACAGGTGTATGGCATCCCAAGACCACTGCATTTGTGTGTCACCCCAGCACCAATGCATGTGGGTGTCAACCCAGCTCCAGTTCATGTGTGTTTGTCATCTCAGAATCACTGCAAACATGTGGGTCATCCCAACTCCAGTACAATGGTGTGTGTGTCATCCCAGCACCACTGCATGCACCACTGCCATCCAGTGGGTCATCCCAGCACCACTGCATGCATGTTTTTCATACCAGAACCTCTGCATATGTTTGTCATCACATGACCACTGCAGGTGTGTGACACCCCAGCACCAATGCATATGGGTGTGATCCCAGCACCACTGCATGCATGTTGCTCATCCCAGCACCAGTGCATGTGTGTTATCCCAAAATACCTTCATGTGCATGTAATCCCACCACTGCTGCATGTATGTGCCATTCCAGCAACAATGCATGTATGTGTCATCCCATCCCCAGTGCATGTCATCCCAGCACCACTGCCAGCATGTGGGTCATCTCAGCAACAGTGCATGCATGTGTGTCATTCCAGCACACGTTAATGTGTTTGTGTCATCCTCGCACAAATGAATGTGTGTGTCATACCAGCACCACTGCCAGAATTTGGGTCATCCCAACACCAGTACACACATGTGTGTCAGCCGACCACACCTGCATGTGTGTGTCATCTCAGCGCCAATGCATGTGGGTGTCATTCCAGCACCACTGCAGGTATGTTGCTCACCCCAGCACCAGCGCATGTGTGTGTGTGTCATCCCAGCACCACTGCAAGGGTTTGGGTCATCTCAGCACTAGTTAATGCATGTGTGTCATCCCAGCCCTGCTGGATGTGTGCATCAACCCAGCACAAATTATGTGTGTATAACCTCAGCACCACTGTAGGCATGTTGCTCATCCCAGCACTAGTGTATGTGTGTATGTCATTTCAGCACCAGTGCATGGGTGTTTTATCCCAGTCCCACTGCCGGCATGTGGGTCATCCCAGCACCAGTGCATGCATATGTGTCATCACAGCACCAGTTAAAGTGTGTGGATCATCCCAGCAAACATGAATGTGTTTGTTATGGCAGCAGCACGGCATGTGTGTATCATCCTAGCACCAATGCACATGGGTGTCTTCCAAGCACCACAGCTGGCATGTGGGACATCCCAGCACTAGTGGATGACTGTGTCATTCCAGCACGAATGGATGTGGGTGTCATGCAGCACCAATGTGTGCATGTTGGTCACCCCAGTACCAGTGCTTGCATGTGTCCTCCCAGAACCACTGCAGGGGTGTGGGTCTTCCCAACACAAGTACATATGTGTGTGTCATCACAGCACAACTGCAGGCATGTGGGTCATCCCAGCACCATTGCATGGGTGTGTGTCTTCCCAGCACCACTGCAAGAGCCACTTCTGGTGAGTGGGTCATCACAGCCTGAGTGCATGTGTGTGTGTGTCATACCAGCAAACCTGCATGTGTGTGTAATGCCAACACCTCTTTATGTGTGTGTCATCCCAGCACCAATGCTTCTGTATCATCCCACAACTAGTGCATGTGTGTCATCGCAGCCCCATAGCATGTGTTTGTCATCCCAGTACCACTGAATGGGTGTGACACTCAAGCACCAATTCTTGTGGTGGTCAATCGAGCAACACTGTGTACATGTTGGTCATTCCAGCACCAGTGCAGGTGTGTGGGTCATCTCACCACCAGTACATGCATGTGTCGTCCTAGCACCACTGCAGGCCTGTGGGTTATCTCAGCATGAGTGCATGTGTGTGTGTCATCCCAGCACCACTACATGTGTATTTCACCCCAAGATCACTGTATATGTGTGTCATTTCGGCACAAATGCATGTGCTTTTCATCACACCATCACTGTAGGCATGTTGCTCATCCTAGCACCATTGTATGTGTGTGTGTCATTAGAGCATACCTGCATGTGTGCGTAATCCTAGCACCGCTGTGTGTGTGTGTGTCTTCCCAAAAGCAATGCTGTTGGGTGTCATCCCAGCACCACTGCAAGCATATTGTTCATCCCAGAACTAGAGCATGCGAGTGTTTCTTCCCACCCCTGCATGTGGGTGTCATCCCAACACCACTGCAGGCAGGTTGTTCATCCCAGCACGAGTGCATGTGTGTATGCCATGGCAGCACCAGTGAAAGCATGTGGGTCTTCCCAGCACAAGTGCATGCATGTGTGTCATCTGAGAACTGCTTCATGTGTGCATCATTCTAGCACCAATGCATATGTGTGCCCTACCAGCACCAGTTCATTCATGTGTACCATCCCAGCACCTCAGCATAATTGTGTCATTCCAGCACCTATGCATTTGGGTGTCATCTGAGCACCACTGTGTGCATTTTGGTCATCCCAGCACCAGTGCTTGCGTGTGAGTCATCCCAGCACCACTGCAAGTGTGTGGGTCCTCACAGCACCATACAATGCATGTGTGTTATCCAAGCACCACTGCAGGTGTGTGGGTCATCACAGCACAAATGCATGGGTGTGTCATCCCAGCACCAGTGCATGCATGTGTGTCATCCCAGAACTATGCAGGCATGTGAGTCATCTCGTCACAAATACATGTATGTGTGTCATCCCAGCAACACTGCAGGTGTGGGTTCTCCCAGCACCATATAATGCGTGTGTGTCATCCTAGCTCCACTGCTGGCATGTTGCACACACCAACTCCAGTGCATGCGTGTGTGTAATCCCAGCACCACTGCAGGCGTGTGGGTCATCCCAGCACCAGTGCATTGGTGTGTGTCATTTCATCACAACTGTATTCACCACTGCCAGCGTGTGGATCATCCTAGTAACAGTGCATACATGTGTGTGGCACCTGTGCATGTGTGTGCCATCCAGGCATACCTGCAGGTTTTTTTAATCCAACACCTCTGCATGTGTTTGTTATCCCAGTACCAATGCATGTGGGGTGTCATCCCAGCACCACTGCAGGAATGTAAAACATCCCAGCACTGGTGCATGCATGTGTGTCATCCCACCACCTCTTCACATGTATGTAATCACATTACCACTGCAAGTGTGAGTCATCCCAGCACCAATCATGTGGGTATCATTCCAGTACCACTATAGGCATGTTGATCATCCCTGCACCATACATGGGTGTTTCATCCCAGGACCACTGCCAGCATGTGGGTCATCCCAGCACCAGTGCATTCATGTCTCATCCCAGCACCAGTAATTGTGTGTGGATCATCCCAGCAACCATGAATGTGTTTGTCATAGCAATACCACTGCATGTGTGTGTCAACCCATCACCAATGCATATGGGTATCTTCCAAGCACCACAGCTGGCATGTGGGTCATCTCAGTACCAGTGCATTGTTGTTTCATTCCAGCATGAATGAATGTGGGTTTCATCACAGCATTGCTGCATGCATGTTAGTCACCCCAGTACCAGTGCATGCATGTGTGTCATTCCAGAACCACTGAAAAGGTGTGGGTCTTCCAAACACGAGTACATACATGTGTGTCATCACAGCACAACTGTAGGCCTGTGGGTTATCCCAGCACCAGTGGATGCATGTGTATAATCCCAGCACCACTGCATATGTGTGTCATCCCATCACTACTACATGTGTGTGTCATTCCAGCACCAATGCATGTGGGTGTCATCCCAGCACAAGTGCATGTGTGTGTCAACCCAGCTCCAGGGAATAGGTGTGTCATCCCAGCACCAATGCATGTGAGTGTCATCTTAGCACCACTGTGTACATGTTGCTCATCCCAGATCCAGTGCATGTGTGTGTTTCATCCCAGAACCTCTGCAATTCTGTGGGACATCCCAGTACCAGGGCATGCCTGTGAGACATCCCAGCACCTCTGCATTTATGTCATCCCAAGACAACAGCATGGGTGTATCAACCCAACATCAATGCATGTGGATGTCATTCCACCATCACTGCAGTCATGTTGCTCATTCCAGCTCTAGTGCACACGTGTGTGTCATGCCAGCACCACTGACAGCGTGTGGATCATCCCTCCACCAGTGTGTGTGTGTGTGTGTGTGTGTGTGTGTCATCCCAGCATACCTGCATGTGTGTGTCATCCCAGCATACCTACATATGTGTGTGATCCCAGCACCAATGTATGTGTGTCATACCAGCACCAATGCATTTGGGTGTCATCCCAGCACCACTGCAGACAAGTTGCTCATCCCAGCCCCAGTGAATGCATGCATTTTTGTGTAATCCCAGGCTCACTGTATGTGTGTGTTATTCCAGCACCAATGCATGTGTGTATCATCGCAGCACCAAGTGCATTCATGTGTGTCATCCCATCTACCACTGCAGGCATGTGGGTCATCCAAGTACCAGTACATGTGTGTGTATCATCCCACCACCACAGCAGGCATATGTGTCACCCCAGGACCACTGCATGGACCCCTGCCTGCGAGTGGGTCATCCCAGCACCAGTGTTTGCATGTGTGTTATCCCAGCATCTCTACATGTGTATGTATTCCTATCACCAATGCATGTGTGTCATATCAACAAAACTGCATGCAACCCTGCCTGTGAGTGGGTCATCCCAGCACCAGTGTGTGCATGTGTGTCTTCCCAGTACCTCTGCATGTATATGTCATCCCATCGCCACTGCATGTGTTTCATCCGAGCACCAATGCATTTGGGTGTCATACCAGCAACTCTGCTGGAGTGAGGGTCATCCAAGTAACATGCATGCATATGTGTCTTCCCTGTGGTCGTGTGGGTCATCCCAGCACCACTGCATGCAGGTGTGTCATCCCAGCACCGCTGAATGTGTGTTTCATTCCAGCACCAATGCATATGAGTGTCATTCCAGCACTGCTGCATATGTGTTTCATCTCAGCACTAATGCATATGAGTGTCATCCCAGTACCACTACAGACATGTTGCTCACCCCAGTTCCAGTGAATACATGTGTTTCTTCACAGCAACAATGAAGGCATCTGGATCATCCCTTCACCAGTGTATGTGTGTGTGTCATCCAAGCATACCTGCATGTGTGTGCAATCCCAGCAACACTTCATGTGTGTGTCATTCCAGCACCAAGGCATGTCGTGAAATCTCAGCACCACAGCATGTTTGTGTAATCTCAGCACCACTGCCAGGGTGTGGGTCACCCCACTGCCAGTGCATGCATGTGTGTCATCCCAGCAGAAGTTTATGCATTTGTGCCATCCCAGCACCCATGAATGTGTGTGTCATACCAGCACCACTGCATGTGTGTATCATACCAGTACCAATGTATGTGGTTTTCTTACCAGTACCACTGCCAGAGTGTGGGTCATCCCAGCACCAGTGCATGCATATGTGTCATCCCAGCACCCCTGCATGTGGGTGTCAACCAAGCACCATTGCAGGCATATTTCTCTTCCCAGTCCCAGTGCATGCATGTGTGTCATCCCAGAACCACTGCTGGTGTGTGGTTCATTTCAGCACCATTACACGTGTGTGTGTCATCCCAGCACCACTGCAGGTGTTTGGGTCATCCCACCACAAGTGCATGCATGTGTGTCATCCCAGGATGCCTGCATGTGTGTGTCATTCCAGCACCACTGCCAACATGTTGGTCATCCCAGCACCACTGCCAACATGTTGGTCATCCCAGCACCAGTGCAAGCATATGTGTCATCCCTGCCAGCAAATGGCTCATGCCAGCACCAGGGCAAGCATGTGTGTCATCCCAGCACACCTGCATGTGTGTGTCATCAGAGCACCACTACATGGGTGTGTCAAACTAGCATCACTGTGTGCATGTCAGTCATTCCAGCACCAGTGTATGCATGTGTATCATTCCAGAACCAATGCAGAGTTGTGGTTCATCCCAGCACCAGAAAATGTGTGTGTGTTATCCTAACACCATTGCAGGTCTTTGGTTAATCCCAGCACCAGTGCATGGGTGTGTGGCAACTAAGCATCACTGCATGCACCACTGCCTGCAAGTGGGTCATCCCAGTACCAGTGCATGCATGTGTGTCATCCCAGCACCTCTGCATTTGTGTGTGATCCCATCACCACAGCAGGTGTGTGTCATTGCAGAACCAATGCATTTGGCTGTCATCCCAGCACCAATGCATGCATGTTAATCCCAGCAAGAGTGCATGTTTGTGTCATCCCAGGACCACTGCCAGTGTATGGATCATCCCATTACTAATGCAGGCATGTGTGTCATCCCAGCAAAAGTTTATATGTGTGTGTCATCCCAGCCAGCAGACACGAATGTGTGTATCATACCAGCACTTCTGCATGTGTGTGTCAGAGAAGCACCACAGTATATATGTATCATCTCAGCACCAATGCATGTGGTTGTCATACCAGCACCACCACAGGAGTATGGATCATCCCAGCACCAGTACATGCATATATGTCATCCCAGCACCAGTTCATGTGTGTGCATTGTCCAGCACCACTGCAGGAGTTTTGGTCATCACAGCACGAGTGAATGTGTGTGTGTCATTTCAACACCACTGCATGTATATGTTATCCCAATACTACTGCATGTGTATGTCACTTCAGCACCAATGCATGTGCATGTAGGCATGATGCTCATCCCAGCATCAGTGCATGTGTGTGGGTCATCCCAGCACCATTGAATGTGTGTGTCATCCCAGCAACAATGCATGTGGGTGTCTTCCCAGCACCACAGTCAGCATGTGGGGCATTGCAGCACCAGTGCATTCATGTGTGTCATTGCTGCCTGCATGTGTGTCATGACAGCACCAGTGCATGGTTGCTTTATTACATCACAAATGGATGTGGGTGTCATCTCAGTACCATTGTGTGAATGCTGGTCACCCCAGTACCAGTGCATGCATGTGTGTCATCACAGAAACACTGCCGTGGTGTGGGTCTTCCCAACATGAGTACTTGTGTGTGTGTCATCACTGCACAACTGCATGTGTATGGGTCATCCCATCATCAGTGCATGGATGTGTGTCATGCCTGCACCACTGCATGCACCACTGCTGTAAAGTGGGTCATTGCAGCACCATTGTATGCCTGTGTGTCATACCAGCATACCTGCATGTGTGTGTAATGCCAACACCACTGTATGGGTGCCTCATCCCAGCACCAATGCTTGTGTGTGTCATCCCAGCACCACTGCATGTGTGTGTCATTGCAGGACCACTCATGTGTCATTCCAGCACCAAGGCATGTGGGTGTCAATCAAGTCTCTCATGGGTGTGTCATTCCAGCACCAATGCATGTGGGTGTCAACCACTGTGTACATGTTGGTCTTCCCAACACCAGTGCAGGTGTGTGTGTCATCCCAGAACCACTGCAGGCCTGTGGGTCATCCCAGCATCAGTGTGTTGTGCCCAAAGGCTCGAGAGCCCACAAGGACCACCAGAGACCACGATCAATGCAAGCAGCAAAGAGTCATTTATTAGCAAGTTCGAACCTGGTCCTCTGCGTCCTTAACCAGTGACGCTAAGAGAGGCCCCGAACCCTCGTTAGCAGGGTTTTTATAATGAAAGGCAAGCAGTTTTACAGTGTTCTTTTAATTGGTTAACATTTGAACAGCTAAACATTAGTCCTCCTCTGATTGGGTCCTGCCAATCTATTTGATTCTCATTGGGTCCCGCCAGAACTGAACAGTCCTAGTGGAAGAAGGGAGGAGGGAAGGGGTGAACCATGCAGGAGATGAGTCAGGGCTAAGCCCTGCTCCCTTCCTTGATGGATAAGGTCTCCAGGCAACCGCACATTCCTTGGACAAATATCTCTTAACAACCTTGGTGAGCACAGGGGCCCAGCAGTCCTGTTTGTCCTTGAGACAGTTAGCAGCACAGATACCACCCTGCTCCCAACAAGTGCATAAGTGTGAGTCTTCTCAGCACCACTCCATGTGTATTTCATCTCAAGATCACTGTATGTGTGTGTCATTTCAGCACAAATGCATGTGTGTGTCATCACAGCACCACTGTAGGCGTGTTGCTCATCCTAGCACAAGTGTATGTATTTGTGTCATCCCAGAATACCTGCATGTGTGCATAATTCCAGTACTGCTGCATGCGTGTGTCATCCCTACACCAATGCTTGTGGGTGTCATCCCAACACCATTAAAAGCATGTTGCTCATCCCAGCACCAGTGAATGCATGTGTGTCATCCCAGCACCACTGAAGGCGTGTGGGTCTGCCCAACATCAGTTTATGTGTGTTTGTCATCCCAGTTTACCTGCATGTATGCATAATTCCAGCAGCGCTGTGTGTGTGGGTCATCCCAGCACCACTGCATGGTTGTGTCATGGCAGCACCAATGCATGTGGGTGTCATAAGAACACAACTGTGTGCATGTTGGTCATCGCAGCACAAGTGCTTGTGTGAGTGTCATCCTAGAACAACTGCAGGAGTGTGGGTCATCCCACCACCAGTACATGCATGTGTGTCATCCCAGCTACCACTGTAGGCGTGTGGGTCATCCCAGCACTAGTACATGTGTTTGTGTCATCCCACCACCACTGCAGGCTTATATGTCATCACAGGAACACTGCATGCACCCCTGTCTGCGAGTGGGTCATCCCAGCACCAGTGTGTGCATGTGTGTCATCCCATCACCACTGCATGTGTATGTCATCTCATCACCACTGCACATGTGTGTCATCCAAGCACAACTGCATGTGTGTGTCGTCCGAGCACAAATTCATGTGGGTGTCATACCAGGAACCCTGCTGGATTGAGGGTCTTCTGAGTAATAGTGCATGCATGTGTGTCATCCCTGTGGTCGTGTGGGTCATCCCAGCACTAGTACATGCAGGTGTGTCATCCCGGCATCTCTACATGTGTATGTATTCTCATCACCACTGCATATGTGTGTCATATCAGCAACACTGCATGCAACCCTGCCTGCGAGTGGGACATCCCAGCACCAGTGCATGTGTGTGCCATCCCATCACCAGTTCATGTGTGTGTGTGTCATGCCAGCACCCATGAATGTGTGTGTCATACCAGCAATACTAATGTTTGTGTCATCCCAACACTAAAGCACCTGGTTGTCATCCAAGCATCACTGTAGGCATTTTGCTCAACCCAGCACCAGTGTATTCATATGTATCATCCCAGAAACACTGCAGGCCTGTGTGTCAGCCCACTACCAATGCATGCGCATGGGTGTGTGGCATCCAATCACCACTGCAAGCACCACTACCTGCATGTGGGTCATCCCATACCAGTGCATGCATGTGTGTCATACCAGCACCTCTGAATGTGTGTGTCATCCCATCAACACTGCAGGTGTGTGTCATTGCAGCACCAATGCATTTGGCTGTCATTCCAACAACACTGCAGGCATGTTGCTCATCCCAACACCAGTGCAAGTGTGTATGTCATTCTGGCACCACAGCATGCATATTGGTCACCCAGCACCAGTGCATGTGTGTGTGTCATCCCATCATACCTGCATGTGTGTGGTCACCCAGCACCAGTGTATGCATATGTGTCATCCAAGAACAAGTTCAAGTGTGTGCATACACAACTGCATGTGTATGTTATCCAATCACAGCCTGTTTTTGTCATTTCAGCACCAATACATGTGCCTGTCATTTCAGCACCACTGGAGGCATGATGCTCATCCCAGCACCAATGCATGTGTGTGGGTCATCCCAGCACCATTACATGTGTGTAGGTCATCCCAGCAGCAGTGCATGTGTGTGTGTCATTCCAGCATATTTCCGTGTGTGTAAACCTCGCTCCACTTCATTTGTGTTTCATTCCAGCACCATTGCATGTGTGAGTCAACCCAGCTCCAGTGTATGTGTGTGTCATTCCAGAACCACTGCCAGCATATGGGTCATCTCAGCACCAGTGCACGCATATGTGTCATACCAGCAGAACTTCATGTGTGTCTCATCCCAGCATATAAGCATGTGTGTCATACCAGCATCATTGCATGTGTTTGTCATACCAGCACTGCTGCAAGTGTGTGTCATCCCAGGACCAATGCATGTGTGTGACATCCTAGTACCACTGCCAGTCGGTGAGTCATCCCAGAACCAGGACATGAATATGTGTCATGCCTGCTGGCGTGTCAGTCATCCCAGCATCATTGCATGCATGTATGACATCCCAAGGCCCCTGCATGAATGAGTCATCACAGCACCAATGCATGGTTGTGTCATTCCAGCAAGAATGGATGTGGATCTCATCCCAACACCACTGCATACATGTTGGTCATCCCAATAGCAGTGCATGAATGTGTTTCATGCCAGAACAACTGCAGTAGTGGAAGTCTTCCCAACACGAGTACATATGTGTGTGTCAACATAACAAGTGTCATGCCAACACCAAGGAATGTATGAGTTATCCCAGAAATACTGCATGGTTGTGTAATTTCAACACTAATGAATGTCTGTGTCATCACAGCAAAACTGCCTGCATTTTGGTCATCCCAGCAACACTATATGCACCACACCTGATGAGACAGGTTGAAGAGAGCTGAAATTAAAGTTACTTTTCTGAGAAAGTATCATGAATGGATTTCACTGAAACTTTGAGTATTATCTCTCCTCCTCATACACACTTTGCTCCCAAGATTTACTGATGCCAACATGTACGGGACTTCTGCTATGACAATATGTTTCTAATTCCCTGAAATGAGTTTTCCCTATGAACACAGAGTAAACTTGCAACCTACTACAGTTTTCTGAGAAAACGCACGAATGAATTTCCAAAAACTCTAGGCATTTTCTCTTTTCATCATTCTCACTCTGCCCCAAATATCTGAACATTCTACCTCCCGGTTTTCTAGGCAAGAACCTTATGATTTCCTGCTGCAGAACTGAAGAGTGAAGATAAAATAGAGATGAAATTGAAGTTCCTTTTCTGGGAAAGTATCACGAATGGATTTCAATGAAACTTTCAGTGTTATCTCTTATCTTCATACCCAGTTTATTCCCAAGATTTGGTGGTACCAACATGCACATTACTTCTGCTATAACAATATGTTTCTAATTCCATGGATTGGGCTTTCTCAATGCTCACAGAGTAAAGGTGCAACCTAATAGAATTTTCTGAGAAAATGCATGCATAGATTTCCATGAAACTCTGGGTATTTTCTCTTTTCATCATTCCCACTCTGCCCTCAACAGCTGAGCATTCTACCTCCAGGTTTTCTAGGCAAGCCCCTTATGTTTATCTGTTGCAGGTCTGTAACGTGCAGGTTAAATAGAGCTGAAACTGAAGTTCATTTTCTGAGAAAGTTCACGAACGGATTTCAGTGAAATTTTGGATACTATCTCTGCTTCTCATACCCACTATGTTCCCAAGATTTGGTATGCCATCATGCATGGTGCTTCTGCTATTACAATGTGTTTCAAATTCCCTGAATTGAGCTTTCCCTATGCACCAAGAGTAAAGCTGCAACGAAATATATTTTTCTGAGAAAATGCACGAATGGATTTCCATGAAACTCTGGGTATTTTCTCAATTCATCATTCCACCTCTGCCCCCAACTATTGAGCATTCTTCCTCCAGACTTTCTAGGCAAGCCCCTTATGTATTCCTTTTGCACATGTCTAACGTGCAGGTTGAATAGAGCTGAAAAATGAACTTCGTTTTCTCACAAGGTTCACAAATGCATTTCAATGAAACTTTGGGTCTTATCTCTGCTCCTCATACCCACTTACCTCCCAAGAATTGGGGGTGCCAACATGCATGGTGCTTCTGCTTTAACTATCTATTTCTAATTCCCTGAATTGAGCTTTCCCGATACACGCAGAGTAAAGCTGCAACATAATACTGGTTCCTGAGAAACTGTTGAATGGATATCCATGAAACTCTGGGCATTTTCTTTTTCATCTTCTTCGCACTGCCCCGAACATCTGAACATTCTACCTCCAGGTTTCCTTGGCAAGCCCCTTATATTTAACTTTGCAGAACTGTAAAGTATAGGTAGAATATAGCTGAAATTGAAGTTCCTTTTCTGAGAAAGATTCACGAATGGATTTAAATGAATCTTTGGTATAACCTCTCCTCCTTTACCTACTTTGCTAAAAAGATTTCGAGGTGCAAACATTTATGGTGCTTCTGCTATAACAATATATTTCTAATTCCCTGAATTGAGCTTTCTGTATGCACACAGATTAAAGTTGCAATCAAATATGGTTTTCTGAATAAATGCACTAATGAATTTCCAAGAAATTCTGGGTATTTTCTCTTTTCATCATTCCACCTCTGCCCCCGGTATCTGAGAATACTTCCTCCAGGATTCCTAGGCAAGCCTCTAATGTATTCCTGTTGCACATTTCTAACGTGCAGGTTGAATAGAGCTGAAAACAAAGTTCCTTTCTGACAATGTTCATGAAAGGATTTCAATGAAAGGTTGGGTATTATCTCTCCTCCTCATACCCACTTTGTTCCTAAGATTTGGTGGTGCCAACACGTGTGGTGTTTCTCTCTGTTTCTAATTCCCTGAATTGAGCTTTCCCTATGCATGCACAGTAAAGCTGCGAAGTTTTCTGAGAAGAGGTACTAATGAATTTCCATGAAACTCTGGGTATTTTCCCTTTTTATCATTCTCACTCAGCTCCCAACATCTGAGAATTTCACCTCCACCTGTTCTAGGCAAGACCCTTATGTATTCCTGTTGCAGATCTGTAACATGCAGTTTGAATAGAGCTGAAATTGAAATTCCTTTTCTGAGAAAGTTTCACTAATGGATTTCAATGAAACTTTGGGTACTATCTCTGCTCCTCATACCCACTTTGCTCCCATGATTTGGTGCTGCCAACATGCAAGGTGCTTCTGCTATAATGCTATGTTTCTAATTCCCTGAATTGAGCTTTCCCTATGCTCGAAGAGTGAAGTTGCAAGGTAATACAGTTTTCTGAGAAAATACACGAATGGATTTCCATGAAACACTGGGTACTTCCTCTTTCCATCATTCCCACTGTGCCCCCAAACTCTGAGCATTCTGCATACAGGTTTTCTAGGCAAGCCCCTTATGTATTCTTGTTGCAGAACTGTAATGTGCAGGTTGAATAGAGCTGAAATTGAAGTTCTTTCTCTAAGAAAGTTTCACTAATGCATTTCAGTGTAATATTGGGTATTATCTCTCCTCCTCATACCCACTTTCCTCCCAAGATTTGGTGGTGCCAATATGAATGGTGCTTCTGCTATAACAATATGTTTCTAATTCGCTGAATTGATCTTTCCCTATGCATGCAGAGTTAACCTGAAACATATATTTTTCTGAGAAAATGCAAAAATGGATTTCCATGAAAGTCTGCGTACTTTCTCTTTTCATCTTTCCCACTCTGCCCCAAACATCTGAGCATTCTACCTCCAGGTTTTCTAGGCAAGCCCCTTATGTATTCCTTTTTCAGGTCTCTGAACTGCAGGTTGATTAGAGGTGAAATTGAAATTCTTTTTCTGCGAAATTGCAAGAATGGATTTCAATGAAATATTGGGTATAAACTCTACTCCTCATACCTAGATTCCTCCCAACATTTGCTGATGCCAACATGAATGGTGCTTCTGCTATAACTATGTTTTTCTACTTCCCTTAATTGTGTTTTTCCTATGCTCATAGATTAAAGTTGCAAGGCAATACAGTTTTCTGAGAAAATGCACAAATGGATTTCCATGAAACTCTGTGTATTTTCTTAATTCTTCATTCCACCTCTGACCCCAACATCTGAACATTCTACCTCCAGGTTTTCAAGGCAAGCCCCTTATATATTCCTGTTATAGTACTCTAACATACAGGTGGAAGAAAGCTGAAATTGAATCTCCTTTTCTGACAATGTCTCACCAATGGATTTTAATGAAACGTTGGGTTTACTCTGTCTTCCCCATAACCACTTTGCTCCCAGTATTTGGTGGTGCCAACATGCACAGTGCTTCAGCTATAAAAATTCTCTGAATACAGCATTCCCTCTGCACGCAGAATTAAGCTGAAACTTAATACAGTTTTCTGAGACAATGCGTGAATGTATTTCCATGAAACTCCTGGTATTTTCTGTTTTCTTCATTCCCACTCTGCCCCCAACATCTGAGCATTCTATCTCCAGGTTCTTTAAGCACACCTCTTATGTTTAACTGTTGCTGAACTATAACATGCAGGTTGAATAGAGCTGATATTGAAGTTCCTTTTCTGAGAAAATTTCACAAATGGATTTCAATGAAACTTTGGGCATTATCTCTCCTCCTCATACACACTTTGCTCCCAAGATTTGGTGGTGCCAACATGCACAGTGCTTCTGCTATAACACTCTGTTTCTAATTCCCTGAATTGAGCTTTCTGTATGCAGACAGAAAAAAGTTGCAACCTAACACAGTTTTCTGAGAAAATGTACGAATGGTTTTCCAAAAAAGTCTGGGTATTTTCTCTTTTCATCATTCTCACTATGCCCCCAACTTCTAAGCATTCTACCTCTATGTTTTCTCTGCAAGCCCCTTTTGTTTTCCTGATGAAGAACTGTAACATACTAGTTGATTAGAGCTGAAATTGAAATTTCTTTTCTGAGAAAGTTTCAGGAATGGATTTCAATGAAACCTTGGGTCTTGTCTCTCCTCCTCATAACCACTTTGATTTCATGATTTGGTGGTGCCAACATGCAAGGTGCTTCTGCTATGACAATATGTTTCTAATTCCCTGGATTGAGCTTCCCCTATGCACATAGTGTAAAGCTGCAACCTAATACACTTTTCTGAGAAAATGCACGAGTGAATTTCCATAGAACTCTGAGTATTTTCTCGTTTCATCATTCCCACTCTGCCCCCAACATCTAAACATTCTACCTCCAGGTTTCTAGGCAAGCCCTTATGTAATCCTGTTGCAGGACTGTAACATTCAGGTTGAATAGGGCTGAAATTGAAGTTCCTTTTGTAAGTAAGTTTCACGAATGGATTTCAATGAAACTTTGGGTATTATCTCTTCTCCTCATACCCACTTTGCTCCCAAGATTTGGTGGTCCCACCATGCACGGTGCTTGTGCTATAACAACATGTTTCTAATTCCCTGAATTGAACATTCTCTTTGCGTGCAGAGTATAGCTGCAACCTAATACAGTTTTCTGAGAAAAATGCATGAATGTATTTCCATGAAACTCCGGTTATTTTCTCTTTTCAACATTCCCACTCTGCCCACAGCATCTGAGCATTCTACATCCAGGTTTTCTAAACAGCCCCTTATGATTTCAGGCAAAGGCCCTCTGTGACAATGCCAGGGGTCCCAGTTTAGAACAGGACCCCAACCTGAGGGGTCTCTCCCAAGGAGATCAATGGAAGCAGGCTCCCTTGTTGTCTCTTCAGGAAACTCCTTCAGGGAGGTATAAGGCACAACCTTTGTCTATATTCTCTCAATTCTTTTCATCTCTGTTGAGCATGGGACCACATCAGGATGAAGGCACAAAAGACTTTTAAAATTCTATTTTTTAAGTTCATCATTTTGATCTGGTTCACCTAGGTTAATGTTTTGATCAGATCCATTTTATCCAACTATAAATTTTTTCTAATGCTCTATTGCATTCAGAGGTCAATGAAAGTACAGGGGTTAACTCTCAATTTAACAGGTTTTTAAAAATAAGCTACAAAACCTTTGCTATTTTATGTATATGTACACCAGTGTATTGTCATGTCTACAGATGTTTGGTATCAAAATTGACATATGAGCTCATAAATTACAATTTAAAAAATGGATAAAAATGCCCTTGATGCACATGATTTAAAAGGATTTTAAATTGGTTAAATGAAAGTATGGCTTTCAAGTTCCTAACAGTTTTGTTTCTAGGTGGTCAAAAAATAATAAAATATTAACTCTATAAAATGTCTAACATTCATTGTTTCTAGAGTTTTCTTCTACAGGAAGAAATGACTGATGCTGCCCAATATACTTCTCTGATATCTTGGTTTTTAAAAAAATAACTAAATTAGATTGACATATATGGGATTGGTCATAGATGTGTTTGTTAGAGACATCTGATTGGTTTAGAGAGCTAAAATGCTAACTGTTAAATATAACATCAAGTACTCTTAACTCCTGAAATTCCATAGGAAAACATGCTTAAAACATTATTAGTGTTTTCATAAATTGGTAAATAAAAAGAGGGCTTAAAATCATTCTGCATCATCACTAAAAACAATGTTACTAAAAGTCTCAACAGGTATAATTCTATATAAAGGGCCCAAAAGTTTCAACTATATTTTAAATAGAGTTCTTTCTATAAATGATAAAATGTTTTGCCTTATTAAAATGGAGGAGTAATTTATCTAACTCAAAAATTTACAAGGGTTGTTTCAGAATATAAATTTTAAAAAAGGGGATCAACAGATTAAAATATTAAAAGGTTCTAGATATAAAAATATCTTTAGTAAAAATTTTTTCTAAATAAAAAAGACTTTATGTGATAAAATAAAACTGTAATACATCTAAGTAAACAACCAGAGGGTCTAATTAAGTGATTTAAAAATTGTAAATTAAGGATAAATTTTAAAAGGATTGTGTGTATATACAAGTAAACAACAGTTAAAATTATTCAAGGATTTTCCCTAAGGTCAAATATTAATGCACTGATATAAACCAAAGTTCAGTCTATAAACTAAAATGACAAATAATTCTTAAAGTGTTAATTTACTCTTAAATTATGTCTGTTAAGTTTTATTCTCTAGAAAAACTAGTCTTTAAAATTGGGGATTTAACATCAACTGTTATTTTATAGTATTATACTATATTACAAAGTCTAAATTTTTTAAAGACTAAACTTGGTTAATATAAAAACACCAATGTAATTATGATTCTATTACTCTTCTTAACATTTTAAAAGTGTTCATATCTTCCTGGTATACAAATCTTTAAAATAAAAGGTTAAAAAACATTTTATCAAGCTGGTGTTCTTCAACCTAAAGTTGTAATAGTAATTTTAAACTTTTAAAAATAACAAATTTTACTGGGGATTTATTATTTAGTGTTCTGTAACTGGACCTAAACCTTATGTTACCTTCTACACTGGAATAAAAATGTAAATATATTTCTAAAAGTTAAAGAGAGACTGAATTGTTTAAAGGTTAATGTTGCAAATTATAAAAACATTTTGCCACACTACTACACAAAAGGAAAGTTAAAAGCTCTCTCAGCTTTCTTCAATTCATATTTAAGATGTAATATCATATTGTGTTAACTAACATTCATGTAGATTTAGGAAACAATATATGCAAACTTTGTAAAATGGTATTTATAAAAAGACAAAGATCTGCTTCCAAACTAGACCATTTTACCTAAGATTTGTGAGGAACTCTGCCGTACCTGAGATAAGGCTCTGCTTCCCAACTTACTACATGTTACAATGACTCCAAAATAAGCCAGACACCAGCTCATTTAAAGTTATATTTTAAAAATTGGGGTTTTTGATTTTTGTAAAATTACTGTTATCTCAAAAAAGGATATAATGCATAGCTCACCCAAAATTTGAAATAGCTATTACACAACTAAATATATTTTTACTGTTGCTAATTCTATTTTGTATTTTTCTTGTAAACTCTATAACTGTTGCCCGATTAATGTTTTGCAGAGGTACTGATTCAAGAACAAACAACATGAATTAATTTGAGATAATAAGCCATCACCTATAGGACAAATAATATAGACCCCAATTTAATAAAAGTTGGTAAATGACTGTAAAGTCATAGACTTTGAAGTTGAAACCCAGTAATCTTACTTTATGACTGGTAAGAGTGGATTGCTGCTGCATGTTTAAGATCAAACTTAGAGATTGAGACTAAAATAAAGGGGCCAAGAAAACCAGTATTTGTCTCTTGCCCTCAGAGTCAGCCCGAATCCAGGGAACAAGAGAACTTCTCTAAGGAGTTTTGCAACTCTGGGTCACATGACCTCCCATTCAGGGAGATTGATGAGACCACTACAGGATGAAAAGTCAGGGAGAGCACCTACTGCAGAGGAGGGTCATTGGAAAAGGGAGATATCTCTGATGCTTCCAAGAGAAGCCACCTCATCAAGGAGACCGTACCTGGTGAATGACACTAAAGGAGCTAAGAAACTGCTCTCAAGTCCCCCATGAGTGACCCCTGTGGAAACTCAGGTGACTCTTAAGAGACAGAAACATGTCAATTTAACCAGTTTGATCTTAAACACCTAGCAAAACAGTTAAAATTAAAACATAGTCATTCATGGGCATTTAAAAAATAAACAATGGATAAATGTAACCTAAGATATATACTTGTGTTAGTACCCTAGAATAAGTAAAGACTGGAGGCTACAAAAGAAAGAATACTCAACATGTTATTTCATTGTCTAGTTGCTTTTGCAGTATTAAGCTGTCCATTACAGATCAAAACTGATAATGCTCTGGCTTATACTAGTTATTTTTTCAACAGTTTTGCCACCAGTTTTATATTGAACACAAAAGAGGTATTCCTTATAATCCTCAAGGTCAAGTCATTGTAGAATGAGCTCATTTATCTATTAAGCTACAATTACAAAAGCAAAAAGGGGGAGAGAAGATCCCACAAAATAACCTTAATCATGCCTTGATTGTTTTAAACTTTTTAACTTGTGATTCTGAAGGTCACATGGCAGCCTAGAGACATATTTCTCCCACCATGACAGGTCCATTTGGTCAAGTTTGGTGGGAAGACTTACCAACAGGACAGTGGAAAGGACTAGATCCAGTAATGATGGTGGTAGAGGTCAGGCTTTGTCTTTCCAGAAGGAGCATTCCACCCTATTTGGGCACCTGAACAAGCATGGAGTACCAGGAGCTAAGGTTCAAATGGTTAAAGATCAAACCAGAAGGGGCTGAGGAGATAGCTCAGTCGGTAGAGTGCTTGCCTTGCAAGCACAAAGTCCTGAGTTCAATCCCCAGCACCGCAAAAAAAAAAAGATCAAACCAGAGACATCAGCCCTGACCTCCAGAGAGAACAGGAAGTCAATGAGGAGAAGGAAGAGCAAGAACCAATCTCAATCACAATGTTTGTAGCCATGTTAGCTCTATTGAGCTGTCACGTTGCCATACCCTCAGAACCAAGAGCCAGGACCTCGTAGCAGCTCTTAGGACCAAGATCAGGGATCTCAAAATAACTGCCCATCATTTCCATTTTAAAAAACATTAAAAAGGGGGACATGTGAGAAGTCATTATACATAGCAGAATCAGAAGAAGTTGAGCCATGGGACTCAGAGGCCTGGCTTCCAGGAACTAGCAGTTATGGAAGTATGTGGTTTTGTGTGGAAGTGGCTCCCTGTATAGTTTCCTTGAGAAAATGGCTCCCCTAACTCCCCTCATCTGGTTCATCACAGAAGAAGCTCCTCCCATTCTGGATCCCTTTACCTGTGTGTCTATAAATAAAAAATAGATAAGCTACTCCATGTTGTTAGAGGCCAGAGCTGGTATGGCCAGACCCATCATGCCTCCTCTCATTTAAAAGGAGTATTGGTTCTAATGTGCTTATTTATTAGATAAGTTAATGGGTAATTGATTGACTAACAGCCAACATAATCCGCCAGCAGTTAACACTTTTCTCATCCACTCTGAGAGCTTGTTTGGAGGTTCTAGCAGGGGAGCGCAGCTACTCGTATACCCTTGACCGAAGAACGGTCCTCCTCTATCAGGGAAGGTCGTCCTCTTCGACCGAGCGCGCAGCTTCGGGAGGGACGCACATGGAGCGGTGAGAGAGGAAGGGGACACCCGCCTAGCCAGCCAGATCAGCCGAATCAACCCTGGCGATCAATGGGGTGACAGATGTCACAGCCAGATCGCCCTCACATCCTCTCATCCACTCTGGAGGAGCCTGAGAGACCTCCACAAGTGTACACATTGTGGTTTTTCCTGGGTTTAATTATCATGAAGATTTACTGCTTTTCAGAGCATTCTGCATGTTTCCAATTTTGAAGATTCTGCAACTGGGATCAAGAAATTCTAAGGTTTCTCCTGAGAAAGTGCACAGAATTGAGGCACTTTGTGCAAGCAGCTTCAACTCACAGGAACTCAGTTCTCAGTAAGCATATTGGGGTTTGTCCCTGGTTGAACTAGTATGAAGTAGTACCACTTCTAAGCATGTGCAGGTGAGGTTTAAGTTTGAAAACATCTGGACCATTAGTAAGTGGCAGTTCCTGACAAGCAGGAGCTGGCACTTCAGTGCATTTTCTGACAAAGTTTACAATTTTATTTCAATGAAACTTTGGGGAATTGATTTTTTGCAATATCAGTTTCTTCCTCTCTTGGGGCACCTAGGTACAAGTGGCACCTCAGAACCTGTATGTTCCTCTTCAAATTGCCTGAGGAAAAGCGGCTCAGAGAATTGAAAGTGTTTAACAAATAGCAGTAGAACATCCAAATTTCATCAGAAATGACTCAACATGAAACAGTACCCCTTCTGAGGTGTCATAGGCAAAGTTTCACTTTTGAAGTGCCTGTGCCATTGGTAAATGTCAGTTCTTTGCAAGAGGGATCTGGTACTTCAGGGGAGTTTTTGGAAAAGTTTGTCAGTCCAATTTCAATGAATTTTGGGAGTTGACCCTTTGAGCAGTACCAGCTTTTCCCACTACCTTGGGACAACTACCAGACTGAATAAAGGGTCTGAACTGTGTTTTGCATGAGGTTGCTAAGAAACTAGGAAGAACGGAAAAGTAGTATTTTGTGCAAGCAGCTTCAAGTTGAAAGTTCTTAGTTCTCAGTGAGCACATTGGGTTGAACTAGCATGAAGAATTACTGCTTTTCACAGCTTGAAGGAAAGGTTTCACTTTGGAACTGTGTGTGCCATTGGTAAACAATAGTTCCTTGCAAGTAGGATCTTCTTCTCCGGGAAGTCATCAGAAAGAGTACACATTTTATTGTGTACATTCTTATGAATATTCATGTTTCCTGATATCCATATCCATTCTCTAAACCTAACCAAACCCAACCATAAATTTAATACTAACCCTAAATTTATACTATAAGCAAGCATAACTTTACATGAAAACATATATAGAACTATGAATATTCATGTGTATTTGACTTCTGTATACAATAATCAATGGTACACTTGCACATATATTATATATTCATATATATAATTTATCCATGCACTCATATTTTAAAAAGTGTATTTGTATGACTCCCATTAAACCATTTGCTATTTCAATATATTTTCAATCTTTATACCATGTGAAAAAACATGTTTCCTGATATACATATTCATTACCTAGCTCTATCCATAGTTCAAACCCAAATTTAAATCTAACCTGAAATTTACCTATAACTAAAATTAAATTTACATAAATGCATATACAGTAATAAGAATAGTTATATGTTTTGACTTATACTTTCAGTTATCAATGGTATATTTGCATACATATAAATGTATATTCACATATATATTTTTCCATGCATGCCCAAATGTAAAAAATATGTATTTAGATGTCTCACATTAAACCATTCCCTATATCAAAACCTATATACATTTTCATACGTATATTCACATATAGATGGTTATGAATATTCCTGTTTATGATATATATATTAAACCCCTAACCATACATGGAAACCAATCAAAAATTTCATACTAATCCTAACATTTTGTGGATTAGTAAACCTAATTTTATATAAAAGCACATTTGGTAATGTGAATGTTGTGTGTTTTGATTGATATGCTCAATTATAAATATTCATATATATTATACATTCATGTATATAATTTATGAGTGTGTCCCTAAAATAAAAAGTGTATTCCTAAATTTCACATTAAACCCTTCTCTATTTTGAAACTTTTGTTTGTATGATTTCATACATATTTTCACATATACATTCTTATTAATATTCATATTCCCCAATATACATATTTGATCTCTAAACAACTCAAAATTTATGACTAGCTCTAACCTTTCCCCTATACCTAAATCTAATTTTATGTAAAAGTTTGTACAGTGATGTGAATATTTATGTTACTTTGATTTACATATTCAATTAACAGGTATATTTGTATATATATTATTATACATTAATTTATATGCTATATCCATGCATTTGCAATTTTGAAAACGTATATTCATGTGACTCACTTTATAAATTTTTCTGTATCAGAAACATGTTTATATGTTTTCAAGCATATTTGCACACATATATTCTTATGAAAATTCACATTTACTGATATAACCCTAACACTAACCCTAACTCAACCCAAAATTTAACTCTAACCCTAACTCAACCAAATATGTAAACCTAATTTTCCATAAAAGCACTTATACTAATATGCAAACATATGTGCATTTTGACATATATAAAAATGTCAAAGGTGTATTTGCATGTATTATTATATATTCATTTATAGGCTATATATAACATACCTAAACTTAGAAAAGTGTATTCCTATGACTCACATTAAACCCCCCTTCTTTCAGAACATATATGTTTATATATGTTACCATGCAAATTTTCATGCAAAATGTCTTATGAATATTCTTGTGTTCTGATATCCATATTCATTCCCTAAACCTGAACTTATTCCAACTCCCAAATTTAATAAGAACACTAACTTATCCCTATACCGAACATAATTTTACAAGCATGTATAATAATATGAATATTTATGCATATTTTGACTTACACATTCAGTTATCTAAGGTATATTTGCTTTCACATAATTACATATTCATTATATGATATATGCATGCATCCCAACAAAATTTTACAAAAAATGTATTCATACAACTCACAGGATGCAATCCCCTGTTTGAAACCATGCATTTTAATGGTTTTCACATATTTTTACACGTCCATACTTATGAATATTTATGTTTCCTGATATACATATTCATTTGCTAAACAAACTTAACATTTAATACTAAACTTAATCTAATTCCTATACTGAAATTTAATCTCACATAAAAGCATGTATACTAATAGGAATATGTATGTGTATTTTTAATTTTATGCACAATTATCAATGTATATTCACATATATTTTTTCAAGTTTATTTATATAACATAATCAGGCATACCACAATTTAAAAGAAGTGTATACATATGACTGTCAGTATACACTTCGAGTGTCAGAACATATATGTTTATATATGGTTTTATGCAAATTTTCACATATACATTCTTTTGAGTATTCATGTTTTCCTATATACATATTCATTCCCTATACAATTCAAATTTTAACACTAACTGTAATTTTTACTATTTGCTTTTTTGGTACTGGGGATCAAACTCAGGGGCACTCAAAAACTGAGCCACATCCCCAGGGTTATTTTGCATTTTATTCAGAGACAGAGACTCACTGAATTGCTTAGTGCCTCATTGTTGCTCAGGCTGTCTTTAAATTCTTTATCCTCCTGCCTCATCCTCCCAAGCTGCTAGGATTCCAGGTGTGTGCAACTGCATCCAGCATTAAAATTTAATATGAACTGTAATTTTAAAGGAAAACTAAACCTAATTTACCTTAAAAGCATGTATGCTAATATGCAAGTTTATGGGTGTTTTGACTTAAATATTTAATGATCAATGCCATATTTGCATATATATTATTATATATTGAATTACATGTTATATCTATGCAACCTCAACTTAAAAAAATGTGTATTATTATGATTCTTATGAATATTCATGTTTCCCAACATGCATATTCATTCCCTGAATCTAATCCTAACCCAACTCAATTTTTAATACTAACCCTATTATCCCTATTACTAAACCTAATTTTACATAAAATCTGTATTATAATATGAATATTATGTGTATTTTGACTTAAATTCAATTATCAATAGTATATTTGTATACATATATATATATATATATTACTTTATATTCATATATATGCTATATCCAAGTATCCCCTTATGGAAAATTTTAAATGCATGGCTATCTTATTCCCTTTTTTATTATTAATATATGTTTATGTGTGTTCTGTTTATATTCTCACACATACTTTCTTAGAGACTCTTCCTCTTTTCTGATATACATATGCATTCCCTAAACCTAATTTTAACCCAACTGAAAATTTAATGCTAAACCAAATATTATCCCTATACCAAAACATAATTTTACAAAAACATATTCATATGATTATTTATCTGCATTTTAACATATATTCAATTATCCATGGAGCATTTTGATATAATATATGATATATTCATACATCCACAAAGAAGCTAAAAGTGTGTTCATATGTCTCACAATATACCATTCCCTGTTCCAGAACCTTTATGTTTACACACTTTTTCATACCCATTTTCTGAGGTCCATCCTTATAAATACTTGTTTCCTAATATACATATTCAGTACTTCATCTTAACCTTAAAATAACTCAGAATTTAATCCTAACCCTAACACTACCCTGATACCTAAACCTAATTTTACACACAAGCATATAGAGTGATATGTGTATATCTTCTGTATTTTGATTTATGTATTGAATTATCAATGCTGTATTTGCAAATATATTATGACATCTTCATTCAATACAATATTCATGCATTCCAAGTTAAAAATTGTGTACTTTCTTACTCACAATATATCCTTTGCTTTTAAGAGTATATATATATATATATATATATATATATTCATATATCATCATACATATTTTCATGCACATATTTTTATGAAAATTTGTTTCCCAATACACATATTCATACACTAACCCCAAACCTAACTCTAACCCTAACTAAATGTAGCTCTGTACTTTCACCATAGCTAACAATAATTTACATAAAAATCATGGAAAGTGGTATGCATATTTATGTGTATTTTGACTTCTGTTTTCAATTACTAATGTATATTTGTATACATATTATTGTATATTCATTCATTTGATATATCCATGCATTCCAATTTTAAAACTAGTGTACACATGGCTCATGTTATACTCTTCCCTATTTAACAACATATATTTTTATATGTTTTCATTCATATTTTCATATGTATAACCTTACATTCATGTTTATTGATATATTTATTTATTCTGTAACACTAACCCTAAATGAACAAAAAATTTAATGCTAACCTAATCCTTACCCCTATACCTAAACATTATTTTGTATAAAAGCATGTTAATGCAAATTTTGTGTATTTTGGAAATTTTATGCTATTTCGAATGATATATTTGCATATATCATTATTCTTATATTTATATTATATATTTCATATACCCATAATTTTAAAAGTATATTCATTTGACTCACATTATAACTTACTCTTTTTTACAACATGTAGGTTTATGTGTCTTTTCACACATATTTTTATACATATATCCTTGAGAATATTCTTGTTTCCTGGTATACAAATATTCCCCAAACAACTCAAAATTTGATAACAAATTTAATACTGTTATATTACCCCATACCTGAACCTCATTTCACAAAGCAACCTGTATACTATTAAAAAAGTTTATGTGTATTTTGAATTAGATATTCAATAATCAATGGCATATTTGCACATATATAAAATATATTCATTTATATGATAAATCCATACATATACAATTTTTTAAAAAATGTGTATTTGAAGAAGTCATATTTAAAAATTCCCTATTTCAGAAACATATATTCTTGTGTGTTTTTATACACATTTTCACATGTCCCTTCTTGTGAATATTTATGATCCAGATACATATTCAGTCCCTAAACCCAATCCTAACCCAAACTCAAAATTTAATACTAACCCTACCATTACCCCATATCTAAATCTAATTTTACATAGCAGGATGCATAAGTATTTATGTGGTTTTAGTTATTCATCCATTTTTCTTGAATGTTCTTAAATATTCAGTTCTATGTTATATCCATGCATTCTCAAGTTTAAAAAGTGTGTATTCATTAATGCACAATATACCATTTCATGTTTTAGTACATATATGTTTTTGTATGTTTCCATACATATTCTTAAAGTACATTCTTATGAATATTCATATTTCCCAATGTACATAAGCAATTCCTAACTCTAACCCTAACCCCAAATAAACTTTTATACTAACCATAATATTACCCCTCTAACTAAACCTAATTTTACTTAAAGGCATGTCTAATCCTCAAAATACTGATCCATGAAAAATTAAAAAAAGGCTTTAAAATCCTAGAATTAAGAAAAAGCAAATATGATTATGTATATGAACCATTAAAGTCACAATTAAACCAAAAAAAAAATCTTCATTACAAGTTAACAGGTTGTTTCCATTGGAGTTCAAAAGATTCTTAACTTCCCTTCTCAGCAGTGTTAGGTGTTTTCATCTGGAGTAAGATGCTTGATCAATGCTCAGGGTGTGGTTGCTGGAGTGAGAGATGTAATGTATTAGGGGTAACTCATGGAGGTGGGGTTTAGCCTTAGGTGGGTCCCAGGTTCTTGACTGGATGTCAATTTTTCTGGCAGTTTTAAACCACTGCACCCCCAGGTCCAAGAATTGCCAGTCTACACTGGAAGACTGCACCCAAGGGTTCTCCCCTTGATTTCATTCCTGCAGTGGAGGAGACAATTATTAGTCCACTTTGTCACCTGTGGACCCCATGTTTCCTGGTCTCGGGTCCTGTCTCCAAATACAATCTCTCCCACCCCTTCCCTTTTGAATTCCTGGTCATATGCATCTCTCCTATTCCATCCTGCAAGATTCTGAATTGGATTGAGAAGGGGAGAACTGGGTGAATGTCTACCACCAGTATTGACCTGTGTGATATCCTCTGCACATTTGATTTTCTCCTGGTCATTAGTCATGCTGCATGTAATTCAGAATGGGTTTGCCAGGCCTGTATTCTGAGTCAAATTTGCATTTTCCAGGAATTGGCACCCTAGGGACTGGCTCTGCACCAAGGTTGCAATTAATTCTTTCCTCTCCTCCACATCTGGCATGGAGAGGTTGTGTTTCTTTCCTGCACTAGCATATTGAGCAGCATGCTTTTCAGTTTATTTGGGTGGTCTTTGATCTTTAAACTCTCAGTACCCATGGTTTCTGTGCAATTGGTAAAGGGTGGTTCCTCACAAGGCAAATCCAGCACTGGTAGGAAATTTTCTGATAGAGTTTGCCAGTTTGAATTCAATGAAGTTTTGGGGAATTGACTTTGTTCAAATACAAATTTCTTCCTCTAACTAGGGCACCTAGGTACAAGTGCTCCCTTAGATTCTTCATGCTCTTATTCAAAATGCCTGAGGAATAGCAGCACATAAAAATGCATTGGCAATTCTGAATGTCACTCAGAGAAAACATTTCCAGAGTGCACTCACACTTAAGAAGCACACTGCAGTTCTTACTACCAGACGTGAATGTGGGGTGTAAACCATGCTGTGGATGTGATTACTGAGAACAGATAGAAAGAGCAGGAGTGAAGCCCATTTCTGAAGCAGCTTCAAGTTGCAGAAACAGTTCTTAGTGTGAACATTTGCCTGGGTTGAAGTAGTGTGAAGCTTTACTGCTTTTCAGAGCATTCTGGCAAGTTTACAATTTTGAAGCCTCTTGCCATTAGTAAATGGCAGTTCCTTGCTAGTGGGATCAAACAGTGTTTGGAAGTCCTTGAACAAACTGCTTCCATTATGCCTTCAGGACTGTTCTCATCCAGTATACTCATAACCCAGTTCAGGTCCAATATGCAAAGTGTACTGTCAAGAGAGACCTTGTATCTATCTTCACCAACTTTGGGGAGCAAAGTGGAGCTGAGGAAGGGATCAATTGCCTGAGGTTATATTGACATTCACTACTGAAACTTTTTAAGAAAACTCCCTTCACCTGCAGTTTCAGTCTTCCAAGGAACTTCAGGTTACCAATGGACCTAATGCTATGAATTGATGCCTTTTCTGTGAAATCTGCAAATCACATATGTTTCATGGTAGTTCATCCAAATCCAAAGGAAAAGATTCACAGTGGGAATTGAGTCAGTGTCTGGAAGTTGAAGCTCTTCTTGAAACTGTTTCTACTCTGAAACATTACACTGTACTCAGGCTACATTTTCTAACCACAATGCAGGCCGAGTACACAAAGTGTGCTAGCTACAGCTCACTTCCACCTAGGAACGTGAATTGTTTGAAGTAATGTGGGGCTGCAGGAGGGATCAATTGACCAAAGTTTCACTAAAATGCATTTGTGATTCTTTTGCAAAAAAACTCTCTTCAGTTGCAGTTCCCTTTTGCAACGATGTGCCTGTTACCTATGGAAAAATCACTATGAAAAGGAAAAATGTTTGCCAGTGCTAGAAAGTGTTTATGCTTCCTGCTTCTTCAACCAGATACAATGCACCATGCTCACTGTGGGAACAAAGTGTGTGCCTAGAAGTTGGAAAACCTTGCTGAAACTGCTTTTGTTCTGCTGTCAAGGAAGTTCTTATCCTGCATATTCATAGAAGAGTTCAGGTCAAATATTCAAAGTGTGCTAGCAAGGGAGCCCTTAAACCTACCTTCACCAACTTTGGGGAGCAAAGTCTAGCTGCTGAGGGGATCAATTCCCCAAAGTTTCATTGAAATTCTCTACTGAAACTTTTTAAGAAAACACATTTCAACTGCATTTCAGAATTCCAAGGAAGTGCTGGTTACCAATAGAACTAATGCTATGTATTGATAAGTTTTCTGCAAGTGCTGCAAATTGCTTATGTTAAACAGTAGTTCAACCAATTCCAAAGCACAAGGTTCACAGTGGGAGCTGAGTTGGTGCCTGAAGTTGAAACTTTTCTTGAAACTGCCTCTGTTCTGCAACATTAGATTCTACTAAGGCAGCATTTTCTAAGCACAGTGCAGGCCCAGTATACAAAAGGTGCCAGCCTGCCTTGTGGAGCAGGGTGGCGGGTAACCAACCCGCCCAACCACCAGACCAAATACAGACACCACCACTGAACAACCCCACCTGACCACCACGCCGAGGTTTGTCGCCATCAGGGAGTTAGCCAGACGCATCTTTATAGGCTGGTGAAGGCATTTTGAATTACTCCTGAGGGCGTGGCCTTCATCATTGGAAGGGCAACTCCCTTCCTGAGACACCTACAGGAGGCTAGAAGACCTTTGACAAGACCCAGGAGCCAAGAAGAGGAGGTATTGAGAGACTCCCAACCAACTCAGAGCCACCAGGGAATATACCCCACCTAAAGGCCACCACCCCTAGAAGGCTAGCTTCCTAGTGGAGCACCACATTCACAAGTTCCCCCAAAACTTGAGGCTACTGAAGGCTAAGAGGTGTGTAATTGGAAATCTACAGAGACAATATTAGTCAACAGAGGAAATCTGCAATATCCCAGAGTTTTACTACTAGAGGGGTAGATACCTGAGCAATATGAGAAAACAAGGGAAGAAAATGTCCCAAACAAACCTACATGGTACAGCAACAAAATCCAATGACAGCATGGCAGAAGAAATGTCAGAAAGGGAGTTCAGAATGTACATTATTAAAATGATCAGGTAAGCAAACGAGGAGATGAAAGAGCAAATGGAGGCATTGAATGATGAGATGAAAGAGCAAATGCAGGCATTGAAGGAGGAGATGAAACAGCAAAGGCAGGCATTGAATCGCACCAATCGACAGTTAAAAGAGCAAATACAGGAAGCAAAAGATCATTTCAATAAAGAGATAGAGATATTGAAAAAAAAACAAACAGAAATCCTTGAAATGAAGGAAACGATAAATCAAATTAAAAACTCCATGGAAAGCAAAACCAAGAGGATAGAACATCTGGAAAACAGGAACGCAGATATCAAAGATGAAATATTAAATCTTGAAAACAAAGTTGACCAAACAGAGAAGATGGTAAGAAATCATGAACAGAATCTACAAGAACTATGGGATATTATGAAAAGGCCAAATTTAAGAATTATTGGGATTGAGGAAGACTTAGAGAAACAAACCGAAGGAATTAACAATCTATTCAATAAAATAATATCGGAAAATTTCCCAAATCTGAAGAATGAAAATCAAGGACAAGAGGTGTATAGGACTCCAAATACACAAAATTAAAATAGACGCACACCAAGGCACATTATAATGAAAATACCTAACATACAAAATAAAGACAGAATTTCAAAGGCTACGAGAGAAAAGAATCAATTTACATTCTGGGAAAAGCCAATACAGATATCAGCAGATTTTTTCAATCCAGACCCTAAAAGCTAGAAGGGCCTGGAACAACATTTTCACGGTCTGAAAGAAAATGGATGCCATCTAAGAATCTTACACCCAGCAAAACTTACCTTAAGATTTGATGATGAAATAAAATCCTTCCATGATAAACAAAAGCTAAAAGAATTTACTAAAAGAAAGCTGGCATTACAGAACATTCTGAGCAAAATATTCCATGAGGAAGAGATGAAAAACAACGATGTAAATCAGCAAAGGGAGGAACTGCCCTAAAGGAACAACCAAATAAAGGAGAAATCAAGTGATGTCCAAAAAAAAAAAATGAGCCAAATGACCAGAATACAAATCATATCACAATAATAACCCTGAATATTAATGGCCTGAACTCATCAATCAAAAGACATAGAATGGTTGATCAGATTAAAAAGAAAGATCCAACAATTTGCTGCCTGCAAGAGACTCATCTCTTGCAGATTCCCACAGACTAAAGGTGAAAGGATGGGGAAAAACATACCCTGAGCATGGACACAGCAAAAAAGCCAGAGTTTCCGTCCTCATATCAGATAATGTGGAATTCAAGTCAAAGTTACTCTGAAGGGATAAAGAAGGACATTTCATACTGCTTAAGGGAAGCATAAATCAGCAAGATATAACAATCATAAACATCTATGCCCCAAACAGTGGCTCATCAATATATGTCAATCAAATCCTTCTCAAAGCCAGTAATCAAATAGACCACAACACAATAATACTAGGGAAAAAAAATAAATAATACTAGGGGATTTTAACACACCTCTCTCACCACTGGACAGATCCTCCAAACAAAAATTGAACAAAGAAACCATAGCTCTCAAAAACACAATCGATAATTCAGACTTAAAGGACATTTATAGAATATACCATCCAACAAAGAGCAAATACAATTTCTTCTCAGCAACACATGAATCCTTCTCTAAAATAGAACATATATTATGCCACAAAGCTACTGTTAGCAAATACAAGATGATAGAGATAGTACCTTGTATTCTATCAGATCATAATGGATTAAAATTAGAAATAAATGACAGCGTAAAAAACAGAAGCTATTCCAACACCTCGAGATTAAATAATATGCTATTGAATGATGAATGGATAACAGAAGATATCAGGAAGGAAATTAAAAAATTCATAGAGGTAAATGAGAACAAAGAAACAACATATCAAAATCTCTGGGACACTATGAAAGCAGTACTTAGAAGAAAATTTATTTCATGGAGCGCATTCAATAAAAGAAGAAAAAATCAACAAATAAACACCCTAACACTATGACTCAAAGCCTTAGAAAAAGAATAACAGAGCAACACCAAAAGTAATAGAAGACAGGAAATAGTTAAAATCAGAACTGAAATCAATGAAATTGAAACAAAAGAAACAATGAAAAATTGTCAAAATAAATAGTTTCTTTGAAAAAATAAACAAAATTGATAAACTCTTAGCCACACTAACAAAGAGAAGAAGAGAGAAAACCAAAATTACTAAAATTTGTAATGAACAAGAAAATATCACAAAAGACACGATTGAAATACAAAACATAATTAGAAGCTATTTTGAAAATCTATACTTCAACAAAATAGAAAATCTCGAAGATATCAACAGGTTTCTAGAGACATATGAATTACCTAAACTGAATGAGGAGGACATACACAATTTAAATAGATTAATTTCAAGTAATGAAATAGAAGAAATCATCAAAAGCCTACCAACAAAGAAAAGTCCGGAACCAGATGAGTTCACAGCCGAGTTCTACAAAACCTTTAAGAAGAGCTCATTCCAATACTTCTTAAAGATTTCATGAAATAGAAGAGGAGGGAACTCTTCCAAACCCATTCTTTGAAGCCAATATCACCCTGATACCTAAACCAGACAGAGATACATCGAGAAAAGAAAATTTAATAGCAATATCCTTAATGAATATTGATGCAAAAATTCTCAACAAATTCTTAGCAAATCGCATACAAAAATATATTAAAAAGATAGTGCATCACAATCAAGTGGGTTTTATCCCAGGGATGCAGGGCTGGTTCAACATGTGGAAATCAATAAATGTAATTCACCATATCAATATACTTAAAGTCAAAAATCACATGATTATTTCGATAGATGCAGAAAAAGCATTTGATAAAATACAACATCCCTTCATGCTCAAAACACTGGAAAAAATAAGGATAGTGGGAACATTCCTTAACATTATAAAGGCCATCTATGCTGAGCCCATGGCCAATATCATTCTAAATGATGAAAACCTGAAAGCATTCCCCCTAAAACCTGGAACAAGGCAGGGATGCCCCCTTTCACCACTCCTATTCAACATTGTGCTCGAAAATCTAGCCAGAGCAATTAGACAAACCAAAAAAATTAAAGGGATATGAATAGGAAAAGAAGAACTCATACTATCCCTATTTGCAGATGACATGATTATATATTTAGAGGAACCAGAATATTCCATCAGAAAACTTTCAGAATTCATAAGTGAATTCAGTAAAGTAGCAGGATATAAAATTAATGCTCATAAATCCAATGCATTTTTATACATAAGTGATGACTCTTCAGAAAGAGAAGTTAGAAAAACTACCTCATTCACAATAGCTCCATAAAAAATAATACTTGGGAATCAATCTCACAAAAGAGGTGAAAGACCTCTACAATTAGAACTACAGACACTAAAGAAAGAAATTAAAGAAAACCTTAGAAGATGGAAAGATCTCCCGTGTTCTTGGATAGGCAGAACTACTATTGTCAAAATGGCCATACTACCTAAAGTGCTATACAGATTCAATGCAATTCCAATTAAAATCCCAATGACATACCTTACAGAAATAGAGCAAACAATCATGAAATTCATCTGGAAAAATAAGAAACCCAGAATAGCTAAAGCAATCCTTAGCATGAAGAGTGAAGCAGGGGGTATCACAATACCAGACCTTCAACTATACTACAAAGCAATTGTAACAAAAACGGCATAGTATTGGTACCAAAATAGACAGGTAGATCAATGGTACAAAATAGAGGACAAGGACACAAACCCAAATAAATACAATTTTCTCATACTAGACAAAGGGGCCAAAAATATGCAATGGAGAAAAGATAGCCTCTTCAACAAATGGTGCTGGGAAAACTGGAAATCCATATGCAACAGAATGAAACTAAACCCTATCTCTCATCCTGCACAAAAATCAACTTGAAATGGATCAAGGACCTTGGAATAAGACCAGAGAACCTGCATCTTATAGAAGAAAAAGTAGGTCCATATCTTCAACTTTTTGGCTTAGGATCAGACTTCCTTAACAGGACTCCCATAGCTCAAGAAAGAAAAGCAAGAATCAATAACTGGGACAGATTCAAATTAAGTAACTTTCTCTAAGCAAAGGAAACTATCAGCAAAGCAAAGAGAGAGCCTCCAGAGTGGGAGAATCTTTGCCACTCATACTTCAGATAGAGCACTAATTTCCAGAATCTATAAAGAACTCAAAAAACTCTACACCAAGAATACAAATAACCCAGTCAACAAATGGGCTAAGGAAATGAATAGACACTTCACAGAAGCAGATGTACAAGCAATCAACAAACATATGAAAAAATGTTCAACATCTTTAGTAATAAGATAAATACAAATCAAAACTACCCTAAGATTCCATCTCACCCCAATTAGAATGGTGATTATCAAGAATACAAGCAACAATAAGGGTTGTAGAGGATGTGGGGAAAAAGGTACACTCATACATTGCTGGTGGGGTTGCCAATTAATGCAGGTGCTCTGAAAGGCAGTGTGGAGATTCCTTAGAAAACTTGGAATGGAACCACCATTTCACCCAGCTATCCCCCTCCTCGGCCTATACCCAGAGGACTTAAAATCAGCATACTACAGAGATACAGCCACATCAATGTTCATTGCTGCTCAATTCACCATAGCCAGATTGTGGAACCAACCTAGATGCTCTTCAATTGATGAATGGATAAAGAAACTGTGGCATATATATGTACAATGTAATATTACTCCACCATAAAGAATGATAAAATTATGGCATTTTCTGGCAAATGGATGAAATTGGAGAATATCATGCTAAGTGAAATAAGCCAATCTCAAAAAACCAAAGGATGAATGATCTCGCTGATAAGCAGATGATGACACATATAGGGGGTGGGAAGGGGGCAGGAATGGAGTAAGGAGGGACTCTATAGAGGGATAAGAGGGGTGGGAGAGGTGGGGGGGCAAAAAAAATAACAGAATGAATCAAAAACTGTTACTCTAGGTAAATATATGATTACACAAATGGTATGCCTCTACTTCATTTACAAACAGAGAAACAAGTTGGATCCCATTTGTTTGCAATAAAAATGAATTTAAAAAAAGAAAATGTAGTTACCAGCGAAACTAGTGCTATGAATTGAAGTCTTTTCTGTGAGTGCTGCAAATTGCATATGTTTCATAGTAGTTCATCCAAATCCAAAGCTCAAGGTTCACATTGGGAACCAATTGAGTGCCTGGGAGGTGAAACTCTTCTTGAAACTGTTTCTGTTCTGCAACATTAGACTACTCAGGTGGTATTTTCTAAGCAAACTGCAGGTATAGAATTCAAAGTGTGCTACCAACTATTCCCTTGTACCTAGCATCACCAAATTTGGGGAGTAATGTGGGACTTGTGGGGCTACAGATGGGATCATTAAACAAAGTTTCATTGAAATGCATTTGTGATTCTTTTTCAGAAATCTCAATTCAGCTGCATTTGGCTTCTTTCAATGGTCTACTTGTTAGCTGTGGTACAATCACTATGAAATGGAAACTTTTTTCTGCAAGTTCTAAAATCCACTTAGATTCTTACTACTTCAAATAGATATAAAGCACCATATTTACTTTGAGAACATAGTGTGTGCCCAGGTGTTGGAAGTCTTGCTGAAACTGCTTCTGTTCTGCCTTTAAGGCAGTTCTCATTCAACACATTCATAGCATAATTCAGGCCCAATATGCAAAGTGAAAGCACCCAGAAACCACTCCAGACATGGTAACTCACACAAGAGATTTTAATAACCAGATTAACAGAGTGTCTGCCTTTAAGGGTGAAAGAGAAAGGAAGAGTGAGAGTGAGAGTGAAAGTGAGAGTGAGAAAAGAAAGCAAATAGCAGTGGAGTTACCCCTAGTGAAAGCTCACAGTCTAATTGGATCAATGATCGACAAGAAAGTTTACAATCTAGATTACAAAATGGTTTGTGGGGAGGGGTCAGACTCAGGAGAAATATCTGCAGGCATGTTCCTTTTATTCCCCATTTTTGTTTTTATAAGACCACTTTTGGGCATATGGGTGAAGATACATCTTCAATGACTGCTTGCTGCTGAACGTGGGCAAAGAACTAATTCAGGGAAAGGAGATGTCATTGCAGTAGGTGGGGATTGGGGACTGGATAGTTCCCCTAGAGAGTACACTTGTAACCAGGCTCTGATTCATCCTTTATAAGGTCCTGATAGTCCACTAATACAAACTGGACAGATGTATTAGGAAAAACATCTAATAGAAAAATAGCAGACAGGGTGAATGGCAAGAAAGGCAAGAATGCAACTGACAGTCAAATCCTCATGGCTGGGTGTACTTGTCTGGTGCCTCAGTGTTCTAGTCCAGAACAGGAAGAAGGGTAGAAGGCTTAATGGCCTTCAACCTGAGGTGGAGAGGTCCCACTAGGATGGCCCACTATTGGTTGGAAAAAGCCTGAGGGTTAGAGGCTTAACAGCCATTGGCATAGCCAGGATCACCATATGAAGCCCCTGCCATTTGGGAGATAGAGGGGCTGTGGCCTCATGAAAAGGAGAGATAAGAACTTGGTCTCCTATTTGAAGAGGTTGATCCAGGAGGCCAGACAAGGGTCTGGGCAGGAAGAAGTCAGTGTAACCACATAGGAATGCCTGAACGTGATTTAGAAGAGGAATGAATATATGAGAAGGAAGAGGGGAAGGAATTGGCAATAACCCCAGGGAAAGAATGGGACGACCACACATCAGCTCAAAAGGGGAGATAGTTTCTTTGGGAGAAAATGAAGATGCAGAAAAATAATAGGCAGGAGTTTAACCTAATCAACGTGAAGTTTTAAAGATAGTTTGGTTAAAACATTTTTAAGTGTTCGGTTTTTTCATTCTACTTTACACAATGACCTTGGGTGAAAGGGAATATGGAAATACCAAGGGACTCCGAGAGCCTTGGCAAGTTATTGGGAAACTTCAGAAATGAATTCAGGCCCATTATCTGACAGAAAGGAGGTAGGCTCTCCAAAGCGAGGAATGATTTCATGAAGGATGAAGACACTTAGTAACCTTTTGTTGGAGGTGGGGATGACTTCAACTCATCCCAAGCAGGTGTCTATCATAACCCGAAGGTATTTAGATTTTCTTATTGTGGGCATGATGAGTTAAATCAAATTGCCAGTCTACCTCTGAAATAGCACCACAGGCCTGGTGAGTCAGAAAATTGGTGGGTCTGATGACTGTAGAATTGGTTCATAGACAAACTTCGCATGTGGAGGAGAGTTCTTTCAGAATTGAAATGTCAGAGGATAGTTGCAAATGAGTCTTAGCAAATTGTGAGAGTGAAGAAAAGTTGGTGTGAAATAGATGATAGAGGTAGGAAAGTATCTCCCTTTTGGGAGGTGATGGAGGTAAGGGATCATGAAGAGTCATAATAGGAGTTGGTGTGGATGATAGGGCCACTCTTCTAGCCTCCTAATCTGCCTTGTTGTTGCCTGAAGAGATGAATGATTAATCTTTCTGATGAACTTGGCAATATACAAGGCCTATGGTTGCTGGGAGGTGAAGAGCCTCAAGGAGGTTTAGAATGTAGATAGAATTGGTGATGGAGTTCCCTTTTGTGGCAAGAAGGCCCCTCTCTTTCCAAATAGTGGCATGGAAAAGGATAATGTGAAAAGTGGATTTAGAGTCAGTATAGATTGTGAGGGATTTTCCCTTTGTGAGAGTGAATGTGTGAGTGAGAGCAATTAATTCTCCCTGTTGGTTGGTGTTGTTAGGTAGTGGTCCTGACTTTACAACCTTTTCCAGGAAAACAATGGTGTATCCAGCCCATTGGATCCCTTCATTGGAGAAAAAGAGCTCCCATATGAAAGTAGGGTTGTGTAAGGCCCCCTCTCGAACATTGGAGGGCAGGGAAGTAACTCTTCCATAATCTCAAAGCAGCTATGGGTTGCTGAATCATGTATATTGGAAAGTGGAGGTAGGAGGGTGGCTGGATTTAAAGGAGGGCATGTCTTAAAGGAAATAGAAGAATCCTCAATAAGAGCAGTTTGCAAAGTTAACACCTGACAGGGTGATAGAGTTTGCAGACCCTTATAAGTAAGAAGCTTGGACAGATGATGAGGTGAGAGCACTTCAGTGGGAGCTGCTTCCTGGGTTAAGAGAAATTCTGCAGCCAGTACCCTAAGACATGGTGCCGAGCCTCTTACAGTGGGGTCCAGGCCTTGTGGTGATGTCAGGGAGGTATATAACTGGGGCTTGAAGAATGGTTTTCCTTAGGGTCTGAAAAGGGGCTTCCACTGGGTTGAGAAGAGGTTCAGTGAAGCCTCATACAAAAGGGCTGCCAAGATGGAAAAGTTTGGGATCCAGGATTGTAAATATACTGCTAGCCCTAAAAAGGAAAGGATTTCTTCCTTGGTTGATGAAGTGGGCATGTTCTGCAGCAATGCTTTTCTCTCTACAGTTATGGCCTTAAATACAGGAGAAAGACTGACTCCAAAGTAAATAACCTGAGATTTGGAAAGATGTACATTTTCTGAAGAGACCATATACCCTCTGTCAGCCAGAAAATTTAAAACCTTAGTAGTGTCTCCTTGAGAGTCCTTGAAACAGGGACTACTTAAAAGAAGATCATCAACATACTGTAAGAGAGGACGAAACAAAAGTAAGAGAAGCAAGATCATGAGACAATGTTTGACTGAAGAGGTGAGGGCTGTCCTGAAATCCCTGTGAGAGAACTGTCCAGGTCAGCTGAGAAAAACTTGACTGAAAGGATCAGTCCAGGTGAAAGCAAAAAGATCCTGTGAGTCAGGATGAAGAGAGACAGTAAAAAAGGTGTCCTTCCAATCCAACACAGAAAAGTATGTGGTGGAGGAAGGGAAAGAGGAAAGCAAGGTGTAGGGATTGGGTACAATGGGGAAAATGGAGACAGCTGCCAAGTTGATGATGTGGAGATCTTGCCTCAAATGGTAAGATCCATTAGGATTTTTAACAGCCAGGATGGGAGTGTTATAAGGTGAGTTGACAGGGCACAGGAAGTCTTTCTGTCTTAAATCCTGGAAGACTGGTTGAAACCCTAAGATGCTCCTTTGGGGAAGGGGATATTGGGCCTGAATGGGTAGGATGTTGGATCCTTCAAGCAAATGAGTACAGGGGAGCATGTAGCTCCAAATGGTGTGTGGGTGTACCAAACCTTGGGGTCAACAAGGGAGGAAGGAAGGGGATATGAGGACTCATGTTGAGTAGTATGTTCCTGCAAGGTCATGAAAAGAGGAACAGCAGAGGAGTGTTGGTGGAGGCACATGGTGGGTGAGAAGGAAATAGAGACACCCAGTTTGGTTAGGCTGTCCCTTCCCAGGAGGGAACTGGGACACATAGGAATTATCAAAAAAGAATAAATGAGTGCGACAGCGTGGTGTGCTTGGTGGAGGCTGCAGGGGCCGTGGCCCGCCCCCCGCACATGTCCGGGGTGGCTAGGGGCTGTAGCCGCCTGCGGCGCCTCCTATGGCCAGGGACCAGAGCGCAGAGGAGCCGGGTCGCCACCCCTGATGCCCATGGAGTGGGTGCGGATGATCAACGTGCAGCACCTGCTGGAGGCCGCCACTGAGTTTTTGGAGCGCCAGGAGCGAGAGTGTGAACATGGCTATGCCT
Organism: Sciurus carolinensis; assembly: GCF_902686445.1. Lineage (NCBI taxonomy): Eukaryota > Metazoa > Chordata > Mammalia > Rodentia > Sciuridae > Sciurus > Sciurus carolinensis. The sequence goes on along the minus strand of NW_025920270.1, from coordinate 24,886 downwards.
CATCATTCCCTTCCATGCCGAACCCCTATCTACAGCATTCAAAGCCCCCACGGAGGTTGAGCCCGGCACAGAACCACAGCAGCAGGAGCAGCACCACCAGCACTGCAACAGATCTACACACAATGAGCTGGAAAAGAACCGACGAGCTCATCTGTGCCTGTGTTTAGAACGCTTAAAAATTCTGTTTCCACTAGGACCAGACTGCACCAGGCATACACACTTGGTTTGCTCAATAAAGCCAAAACACACATCAAGAAACTTGAAGAAACTGAAAGGAAAAGCCAGCACCAGCTTGAGAACTTGGAATGAGAACAGAGATTTTTAAAGTAGTGACTGGAACAGCTGCAGGGTCCTCAAGGGAATGGACAGCATTGGATCAGCTATTTCTTCAGATCGTTCTGATTCAGAGCAAGAGGAGATTGAAGTGGATGTTGAAAGCACAGAGTTCTCCCATGGAGAAGTGAACAGTATAAGTACCACCAGCATCAGTGACATTGATGACCACAGCAGCCTGCAGAGTATTGGGAGTGATGAGGGTTACTCCAGTGCCAGTGTCAAACTTTCGTTCACTTCCTAGAACCCAGCATGACATAACAGTGCAGGGCAAAATATTCACTGGGCCAATTCAGTACAATCTCTTAAATTGGGTTCATGATGCAGTCTCCTCTTTAAAGCTAAACAAAACTATACTTGAACAAAAGGGTCATAAGACCTGTATTTAAGCAAATACTTAGCAAAAAGTGGGGTAGGGCCTCCCCAGCAGAACAAATATACTCAGAATATTCATATTGGAAAAAAAAATCACAATTTCTAATGACAACGGAAAACTTGTGTGAAATGATCTTGATTTGATTTAGTTGATTTCAAAGAAGACACTGGAGATTCCATCCTCTTTTTCTAGTTTGCTCATACATTGAGTAGATACATTGAAAGATGGGGATTATGAACCCTTCCTGAGCTTTATGGCCCTAGAAACAAAATAAAAACTATAGTAAAAAAAAAAGATAATCAGGCATTAATCTTGGATAGCTAAGGAACTATTAAAACTCAGCCTGGGACAGCTTATCATGAAGCCTATGGATGATCAATTCTTTAAAACAAAAATGAAACAAACCCAAACTCATTTAATGCTCTACAAAAGGAGAGACTCCCATGAAGCCTTTTGAAAGGGATCATCATGCAGCTCAGCTTTCTGTTGGATTCCATGCTAAACAAGCTAACCTTATCCTGCATTGTTAGCACTAGGGCACCCAGCCGCCATCTCGCCATCCCATGGCCTCGGGGCTGCATGGGGGCAGTCCATGCATGACAGCCTCTATCACACAAGGCCTATGAGTATGGATTGGGGAGCCAGAAGGGGAAAGCTCCACGTGCCTGTGTCTGCATGGGTCAGAAGAGTTGTGCACTCAGATTAGCAGGTCAATGTCAGAGAGCCACGGCAACATTTTTATTTGAGATTTTGATAACTGTTTATATGTGTTGAAAACCAAAATGACATCTTTTTAAAGCTTGTCCATAAGTAAACATAGATGTCTTTTATGGTGGAAAAACACATGGGAAAAATCATCTATTTTGATGCAGCATTTGATAATGATAAAACACCTCACACCTCACTCTTTATAGTGCACAAAATGAGTGAGGTCTGGGCTAGGTAGAAAAAAGGTCAATGCTGTTTTTGTTTTCTTTTAGAATCATTACTTTTTACCAGCTTTTAACCATCTGATATCCATAGTAGACACACTATCATAGTTAACATTGTTAAGTTCAGCACTTTTCTCATTTTAATGTAAAGATTTGCTTCCATTTTCTACAGGCAGTCTTCTTCACAATCCCACTGTGCAGGTGCTATTGTTGCTCTTATAAATGTTTTCAGAAATGTTATTTTCTTCAAAGTGAAATTTCTAGCCTGTACTTTGATGTCATGTGTTCCCTTTGTCTTTCAAACTCCAAGGTTTTCCTTTGGTCCTCTCTCTCTTACCCTGGGAAGCCTTCCTGGAGACCTTATCCCCAGCTGTTTGGACTTTGTATACTTTAAATAATTTAACTACCCTTAATTACTTTAAAAAAAGCTTTATAATTTTCATAACTTATTGCTGATTTTAATGGGTTGTTAATTTTAGTCCTGTAGTTTTATTTTATGTTTAGATAAGGGTGGGCAAGGAAAAAGAAAATAAAGACAACCATATTTAAAAAAAAAAAGAATAAATGAACCAAATTTGCCTGATATGGCAACTTATTGGAGGGGTTTTTTGGGGGTGGTATGGTTTCCCTCTATCCCAACAATAGAGGATCTAGCAGGGGATGTGGGTCCCCAAAACTCCCACAGCACTGAAAAGGTGGCTGTGGATCCAGTGTCTATAAGGAAAGGAAGTCGCCTGCCTGCCACTGTAAGGATCACACAGGGGTCCTGAACAGTGATGATCATCGGTGTAAAAATCCTAGGCCCCTTCAGTCATCCATTGCCAATCCCAGTATATCACTGGGGGAAGAGGGCGAGGGTGACCTGGCACTTCTCTGAGCACCAGGGTAATCCACCGCCCAATGCCCCAGTTGATGGCATTTTGGACAAGGACCTAAGAGTTGCCAGGGGTTGAGGCAGACTCTTGCCCAGTGGCCCTCTTTTCCACACTTGAGGCATGGGCCTGGAGGTCTTCTGGGAACTAGGGTGCCCCTAGTAGTGGTTGGCTGGGCAGGTCTAGCTGGCCAAAAGTCTTTGGCTAGCATTAGGCATTTTAGTTTTTTTTTTTTTTTTCTCTTCCGTTATTCACCCTGAATGCTACCGCTAGAACCTCTGGCTATGGGGTAAGGGGTCCCCTGGTCAACTGACTCAATGCCTTTATGTCCGAGTAACACTGAGGAAAAAAATAAGTTGTGAGTAGCAGTCACCCCTCCAGAGTTTCAGGATCCTGGTTAGTGTATTTGAGCATGGCCTCTGTGAGGTGACTCAGAAAGGCAGATGGGCTTTCAGTTTTGTCCTGTATTTACTTCCTGAAGTTTATCATAATGGTTTAATGGAAGACTTTTGAAGGTCTGCAAGGATGCAAATTTGGATCTTGTTCCACCGCAGATGCCCAATCCACTTGTTATAGTTCCATTGGGGCTCCCTATCTGGTATGGCTTTAGCCCCAATGGGCTGGGTCGGGGCTGATTGGTGAACCTCATCTGCATAATTGTGCACCTGTTCCCAGACTCTCCTGCGCTCCTCAGGGGTAACATGTTGGACATGATCAAATAAATATCATGCCAAGTAAGATCATAAGACTGAGTAAGGTACTGAAATTCCTTGATAAATTTCACAGGGTTGGAAGTAAAAGAGCCTAGCCACCTTTCTATCTGGGAAAGATCAGGAAGCAAAAAATGAACATAAATTCTGATCATTCCCTCCACACCAGCCACTTCCCATAGGGGGTGGCTAGAACATGTGGGTGAGACTGTTTGATGGGAAGATTAGGCAGGCTGGGGAGGGGCAGAAGCAGAAGCAAAGCAGGGCAAAGAAGATGGAGGAACAAGAGCCAGAAAGGCCTCTGCCACAGGAAACTGGTATGGGGGTGATTTCTTAGCCAGGTCCAAGTCAAAAAAGGAGGAGGAATTAGGAGGGGGAGAAGAAGCTAAAAGGAGGTGTTTAGATTTGCAGGAAGAGCAAAAATCAAGTTTAATGTGCAAGAAAGAGAAAGCTTGAAGACAAAGAATTTCTTTAAACTTCCCCACTCATTTATAGAAGTTTTATAAGTCCCTCAAAACATTAGTATCCAAAGTGCCATTAACTAACCACCTACATTGATTATCCAAAGGATACTGTGGCCAAATATCATTACACAAGCAAATAAGTTTTGATGGTTCTAGGTCAGGGATCAGGTGAAGGGATTTAAGATATTCTAGTAAACCTCCCAAGGGTGAGTATGCCAGAATGGAAGGCATAAATTCCATAGTTGAGACTGAGAAAGAGCCAAGTCAGTGTCCAAGGCATCCTGAGGTCACAGACTAATTGGCTGGAGATGAAAAGGCAGCACAATGATGGGAGTAGTCACCCTCATCAGTGTGTGCCGGGCAAAAGCTGAGAGTTGAGGACCTGACGTCAGGATTTTCAAGAGAGAAAGTGAAGAGGTACCCCAACCCTGAGAGAGAATCTCCACCATAAAGATTGGGGACCCAACCAATAGATAAGGTCAACTAAGGGGGCCATTCATGACTGGGGGAACCCCCACTCCTCAACTGCCTCAAGGGTGCCAGATGATCAACCATCGCATCTCAAGTAAGCAGAGGAGTGTTTAAGTCGACCTAGGGGAAAACACCAATCTGAAAGCCAGTTGTGGATGTGCAACCAAGCATCCAGGGGTCTGGGGTGACAGATGGGATTTCACTTGCCTAAGTGGTGGTAGAGGAGCCCATCTGAGTCACAGCACCAATGAAAGCACACAGAAACCACTCCAGACGTGGGAACTCACACGAGAGACTTTAATAAGCAGTAAACAGTGTCTACCCTTAAGGGAAAAATAGAAAGAGAAAGAGTGAGAGAGTGAGAGAGTAAGAGAGTGAGAGAGAGTGAGAGTGAGTGAGAGTGAAAGTGAGAGAGAGAAAAGAAAGCAAGTAGCAGGGGAATTACCCTTAAATAGTGAAAGTCCATGGGCTAATTGGACCAATGACTGACAAGAAAGTTAACAATCTAGATTACGAAATGGTGGGTGGCGGGGGCAGAATCAGGGGAGAAATAGCTGCAGCCTTGTTCCTTACACAAAGTGTACTAGCAAGAGAGCCCTTGAAGCTACTACATTCTACAAATTTGTGGAGCAAAGTGGAGCTGCAGAAGGGAACAATTCCCCAACATTTTATTGAAATTCACTACTGAAAGTTTTTAAGAAATCTCACTTCAACTGCAGTTTCAGTCTTCCAAGGAACTGCCAGTTACAAATGGAAGTAAAGCTATGAATTAAAATCTTTTCTTTGAGTGCTCCAAATTGCTTATATTTCATAGCAGTTCATACAAATCCAGAGGAGAATGTTCCCACTGGGAACTGAGTGAGTGCCTGGAAGTTGAAGCTCTTCCTGAATCTGTTTCTGTTCTACAATATTAGACTGTTCTCAGGCAGAATTTTCTAAGCATATTGCAGGCCCTGTATACAAAGTGTGCTAGCAACAGTTCCCTTATAGCTAGGATCACTAACTGTTGAGAGTAATGTGGGAATGCAGAAGGGATCAATTGACTAAAGTTTTACTGTAATACATTTGTGATCCTTTTGCAGAAAACTCCCCTCAGCTGCACTTGCCTGCATGCAATGTTCTGCATGATCTGCCCTGTTATCCATAATACAATTGATATGAATGGAAACTTTTCTGCAAGTTCTAGAAAGTGCTTATGCTTTGTGCTACTTCAAATAGATACAAAGCACCATGTTCACTTGGATAACAAAGTGTGTGCCAGATGTTGGAAGTCCTTGCTGAAACTGCTTCTGTTCTGCCTTCAAGGCAGTTCTCATCTAGCATATTCACAGCCCAGTTCAGGCCCAATATGCACAGTGTGATAGCAAGAGAGACCTTGTAGCTGCGTTCTCCAACTTTGTAGAGAAAAGTGAAGCTGCAGAAAGAATCAATTCTCCAAAGTTTTATTGAAATTCACTACTAAAACATTTTAAGAAAACTCACTTCAACTGAAGTTTCAGTCTTCCAAGGAACTGCTGGTTACCAATGGATCTAATGCTATGAATTGATACCTGTTTTGCAAGTACTACAAATTGCTTATGTTTCTTAGTAGTTCATTCAAATCCAAAGCATAATGTTCACAGTGGGAACCGAGTGAGTGCCTGGAAGTTGAAGCTCTTCTTGAAACAGCTTCTGTTCTGCAACATAAGTCTGTACTCAGGCAGCATTTTCTAAGCACAGTGCAGGCCCACTATACAAAGTGTGCCAGCTACAGTTCCCTTGTAGCTAGTATCACCAAATTTTGGGAGTAATGTGTGGCTGCAGAAGGATCAATTGAACAAAGTTTCACTGAAATGCATTTGTGATTATTTTGCAGAAAACTCTTCAGCTGCACTTGCCTGCTTGTGATGACCTGCATGTTACACTTGGCACAATTGCTACAAAATGGAAAATTTTCTGCAATGCTAGAAAGTGCTTATGCTTTGTGCTGCTTCAAGCAGATACAAAGCACCATGTTCACTTTGGGAACAAAGTATGTTCCTAGTTGTTGGAAGTCCTTGCTCAAACTGCATCAGTTCTGCCTTCAAGGTGGTTCTCATCCAGCATATTCATAGTACAGTTCAGACCCAATGTACAAAGTGTACTAGCAAGAGAAGCCTTGTATATACAAATTTGTGGAGCAGAGATGAGCTGCAGAAGGGATCAGTTCTGCAAAGTTTTATTGAATTTCACTACTGAATCTTTTTAAGAAAACTTACTTCAACTACACTTTCAGGCTTTGGAGAATTGACCTTCAGAGCAGTACCAGTTTTTTTTCTAACTTGGGGAACCAATGTTCATATGCTACCTAAGACCTATTACGTTTCTATTCAAAACGTCAGAGAAAAGTAATAGAAGTGCAATTGCTAAACCGTTTGCAATGTAATGAAATTTATTGAAAAATACAGAAAATTATGACAACGGAAAGAGCTTTCCTTTGGTAGTTGGTGATGCAGAACAGCAACATTTATTCAGCACCAGTGCAGGCTCACCAGAACTTTCTCCAAAGACTGGGCACAGCCCTTTGTTCTTAGTATGTTTTATACAGTACAGATTTCAGTATTTCAATACTTTCTCATGCAAAAAGCCTTGATCTGATTCCCCTTTATCCAGGAAGCTCTGAATATTGACACATATGCTGAGCAATCTTGATTACATAAGCAGAAACTACCAGGTTGCAGCTAATAGAGATAAAAAGAAACATCTTAGGAGGAGTTGCTTCTTGATGGTCAGGATGCATCTATAGCCTTCAGAAAGCATCATTTTTACCACTTGCTTATATAGTCTCATGAGTAACTAATGAGAGGCTGATTTTTTTAAACTGTTTCTATACATCTTCTTAAATTTAGGACAGGTTGGAGGCAAAGAATTAGTATGTACTCAGCAAATACAGCTATAATCACCCCAATAATTGTCTTAATTCCTTCCAAGGGACTCATCTTTGAAGAGGTTGTCTTTGTCCCATTCCTTCCAAGTCTGTACAGGCATATGGGCAATTTTGACCATATAATCTATGATATCTCCTATAACTTTCCATATGTCACCTATTTGTGGACATCAGTTACCCAATTTGAATTTTCAACAAACCCCTACTTCAGAGGAATATAAGTAATCTAAGTCCAAGTGGTTTTGGAAAATGGCATTACAAACTGTGGTTTGTTGTTACCAATACATTGAGGGCATTTACAGTTTCATTTGAGCACATTTGTATTTTAAATGGTGCAATTAACTGTATTACAATCTTTAGTATGGAAGTCTGGAGGGGCTGTGTCCCTTTGGAGGACAGCTATTTTGTCTCCTTTAGCTTGTGTAGTACAGAACTCACATTCCCAATAGGGGTAATAGAATTTTTCATCTGCATCACAAACTCTCTAGGAGGATGAAAGTTTCTCACAAATATATTTTCCTTGGAGCCTGTATTCTCATTTCAAGGGTAGGATTCCACATGTTATCATGGAAGTCCTTGACCCATTCACAGCTTTACATACATCAAAAAGAATTGACACTGGTAACTTAATATTGATGATTTTGGTCTGATTAAAGGTCATGATGGCACCTGACCTTTAATCATTCCTCAGTTAGTGAGTATTGTGGATCAAAGTATGCATAATGGTCCCCTTGTTAGTCAATAGAATATATAGTTTTATTGTGAACACAACCTTCCTAAATTTTTCCTGGGCAGGAGAAGTGAGTGGAATAGATCAAAGTACATGTAACTCCCAGGTCTGACAGAATTACTCAGAAAAATGGGTCACAAGAAGTGAAATCTGCCAGGACTGTGAGGGACCAGATTATAAACAGCAAACAATAAGCATACATACTGAGAAAAGGAAGAAAGTGTTTAATAGCAAGAAAATATTTGCAAAGAATGAAACAGTTTGCTTTCAACAGACATGCTCTGCAGGTTTCACCATGCATTGACTAACAGCTGGCTATAGCTTGGTTATAGTAGGGCTTTGGATGTGTTTATACTTTGTACAAATTACAGTTTTACCTGTGTATTTTCACACAGCAGCACTTGATATTGAGTCATTCATGCATTTTCTGAACTATTGGCGACCTCTGCTGACATCAGGGTTACAGCTGAGTGTGGAACTTTAGCACTGAAATTTTGTACCAGTGTTAGCTTGTCAGCTTCCCTTATCAGCTACCCAGTGGCTGCCAGTGCTGAGTCAGAGCAGCCTTCTGGCTGTGACTGAGTTCATTTGTTTAGATAAATATGCCACTGGCCTTTGCCAAGGCCCAAATTCTTGAATTCAGACCCCCAAGACCATTCTGTTCTTTTCATGAACAGAGGTTGTACTCTCTGTTTACATAAGGAAGTCCCAGGACTGAATCCTCAGAGAGTCTGACCTTGATTTTTTGAAAAGCCACCTCCTGCATCGGTCCCCACTCAAGAAAGGGGATATTTTTCTTTCCTTTCAAAGCATTGGACTGGGGTCTGGCCTAGTCTGAAAAATCCAGGGGCCTATATTCTATAGAATTTTGCTTCTAGGAACACTTGGACTTTTCAACAAGTGGTGCGGGTAGGGATTGCACCAACTGTTCTTTTTCTTTTAATCTCCATTTGCCATCCCTGCATGATGTTAAATCATAAGTATTTAACTTGTCTCTGACAGATTTGTGACCTTTTTTTTTTGTACTCAATAACCTGCTTCTCTTAGTAGGGAAAGGAGGGCCTCTATTATTCAGGATTCTCTAGAGGAACAGAATTGACAATTATTATAAAAAGGGAATTTATTAGATTGATTTACACAACAAGAAGCTGGATAGTCCACACTGGCTGTCTGCAGGCTGGAGAGCTGGAGAAAACAGTAGCTGCACAGTCTAAGCAGCTGAAGCCTCAGAAGAATCATCAATGGTGCTACCCTAGTCTGAGACTGAAGGCTTCTGGAAACTCCCTGGGGAATCACTGGCAGAGTCCACTTTGGAAGTGTACAAGAGCAAGAGTCTAATATCCTCAAGTGATTGCAGGTGCAATCAAGAAACCCATTCAAGAAGAATTGAGCTTGCATCTGCTGCTGCTTCCTTGTTCTTCCAACTTTTATTCCATCCAGGCCACCATCTTATTGGATGGTGCTGTCCACACTTAAGGAGGGTCTCCACTGCAGTTCTGTATCCCACATGCCAATCATTCCTAGACACACCCTCATTGACACACTCAGAAACCTCTTAATCTTTGGCATCTCTTATTCCAATCAAGTCAGCAATTCAAATTAACCATTACAGTGCCATTGTTCTTTGTAGGTATTGAGTCTATGTTGAAATGGCCAGCAGATAGACATCAATATATTGTAACAAGACACAGTCTAGTTCCTGTTCATGGAACCTAGTTAAGTCAGCAGTTCCACTGAAAAGTAGGGGAGTTCTTGAACCCTTGAGGGAGTTTCATCCAAGTGTACTCCAAAATCGATGCCAAAGATTAAGAGGCTTCTTTTGGAAGTCCTGCTACAAACTGTTTGGCAACTGCACTTCCAATGTGCTGCTTTTCTCATTTTTAATAGAACCGGATGGATTTTAGGGAGCACATGTACATAGGTGGACCAAGTTAGAATAAGAAACTGGTACAGTCAAGAAGGGCAATTCCCCAATTGAAAATGAAGTGGTTGTCTCACTTTGAAAACTCCTTAGCACTACTTGTTCCTGCTTACAATGAATTTCCATTTACCAAAGGCAAAGATGCTTCAAAATTGAATCTGTGTTTCCAAGGTCTGAAAAGCAGTACCTGGGACAAACCAAATGTGCACACTAAATTGGTTCCTACAAGTTGAAGCTGCTTGCACTAATTGTTTAAGTTCTGCTATTTGTAGCTATTCTCAGAAACCACATTCCCAGTGCCATTCTGCCCTTGTTCCCAGAATCCCCAAGAATGAATCAGAACATGTTGTTGAAGTATGACGAGAAATGAAATTGTAATTGTGATCTGTTTTGCAATTGCACTTTTATGTGCTGCTTTTCTCAGATGTTTTGATAAGAATCTCATGAATCTTAGGGAGCCCATGTACCTAGGTGCAACAAGTAAAAATAAGAAAATGGTACTTTCAAAGCAGACAATTCTCCAGAGCCCCATTGAAAACAAAGCAAACTGTGAACACTCCCTAGCACTGCTGTTTCTATCTTTCAGCAAAGTAACTTTATTGATGGCACAGACACTTCAAAACTGAAACTTTGCTACTGAAATTCTAAAGTGGTAGTTATTCATGGTATTTCAACCTGAGGCAATTCCCAATCTAACTTAGTTTCTGCAAGTTGTAGCTGCCTGCACAAAATATTTCAGTACACCCACATCCCAATCCAGATCTGAAAAGTTTGGAACACTAAGGAATTAATTGGAAGATGGTTTTCAACTTTTGGGATAATTCAAGAGTCTCATAAGTATTGTGTTTTTTAGTTAATGGTTTGCCTTCCCTTACCTCGCCTGTTACACCTTGTTATAAGATCTATTCCTAGTTTGATAGTTCTGATTTAAAGGAAAAAGGGCTGCTCATGTCATGATGTTAGAAAATATAAACCATTAAATCAGGATGATGCTCTTTGATCCAGAAAGGACCCAAGCATCAAAGAGGGAATATGGTAAGGATTTTCTCAGAGCACATAAATAGATAATATGATGTCATCAGTATCATTGTGAGCCTTCCACATCTCAGGTGTAACATAGTGTGCCTTCCAATGGAAAAAAAAAAACACATGGGGGACTAAGGAACATCTCACTTGAATGAGACTCCATCATGGGTTCAATAACTGCCCTAAATTTTTCAGCAGAGTCCTGCCACTTAATTGGACATGTTAACAGAACTGGAATTAAACTCTGTCTTACTGGAATATGTTGATGACCTTCTGATGACCAGCTCAACACAAATTCAGTGCCTACAAGAACAAAGGTCCCCCTTTTCCTAGTATTAGAGGCTGGATAACAAATATAAAAGAAAAAGGCACATATCTGCCAGAGACATTTTAAATATCTAGGCTTTAATATCACATGGGGACAGTGAATGCTGTGGACTAAAAGGAAATGTACAATTTGTGTCAACCCCAAATCTACCATCTGTAGGAAAGTCAAGGATTTCTAGGAGCTACAGGATTTGGCAGAATGTGATTCCCAGATTCTCAGACTTGGCCAGACTCCTGGACGAGGCCCTAAAATGAAAATAAAAGGCTCTACTTGCATGGGGAACAAGACAAACTCTACAGGGCTCCAGCTCAAGGACTGCCTGATTTAAGCAAACAGATCAACCACTTTGTTCATGAAAAAAACAAAAGAGCCTTTGGAGTCCTAAGCTGACTCGGTCACAGCCAGAAGGCTGCTCTGGCTCAGAGAACTGGCAACCACTACCTTGCTGATAAGGGAAGCTGACAAGCTAAGGCTGGGACAAAACTTCAGTTAAAATCCCACACTCACTTGTAACCCTGATGGACAACATAGGTCACCAATGACTCAGAAATTCACAATATCAAGGACTACTATGTGAAAATCCATGGGTAAAACTGGAAGTGGTACAAACTCTAAACCCAGCTACCATTCTACCAGATGAAACAGTGCTCTCTGAAATGTTGAAAGTGAAAGAAGTACAGGAGTCAAAGGATTTGGAGGTTATCCAATTCAAGGGTCTCCAAAGGGTGGCAAAAGGGTGCCATGCTGATGCTGCTTCCAAATAGGCTGGTCAGAAGAAAAATGTAATGTTTGGTTTGCCCCACAAATGCAAGCTGTTCTTAGGTTCACTACTGAGGTAGAGAAACAGATAAAAAGAAAGGGGGAACCAAGGACAAAACAGGTTTCTGCCACATATGAGATCACCAAGTTTATATTTCAGAACAACTAGCTTATAGACTGGTCCACCAACAGCAAAAACTGACTCACATGGAGAAAAGTGCCATGGAAACCTATTTGGCCAGTAGTAACTCATTGCTCATCTCCCAGGACTCTGTTCCTCTGTCTCCCAGTGATGCACAACCTGCTTGCAAAACAATACTCAACAGGAACCCAGAAAACCAGCAAGAACAAAGCACAATGGACTGTACCTATATGAGGACATGGAAATGAATTTCACTAAAGTCACTCCAAGCTGAGAATATAAATATTAGTTTTTTTCTTCACCTTCTTGGAGTAGATGGAGGTTTTCCCAACCTGAATAGAAAGGTAACTAAGGATCTCCTGATAGATATTATTCTCAGATATGGGATGCCTCTAACCATAGGGTCAGACAATGGATTAGAGTTTGTGACTGAAGCTGTAAGGCAGATGTCAAGGACTTTAAAAATCAATAGAAACTGCATAGTGCTTATTGCCCACAGAGCTCAGGGAATGTAGAGCACATGAACTGAACCCTTAAGCTAACATTAGCTAATGTCAGGAAACCATCCTGTCCTGGATAGACATACTACTCATTACTCTTTTAAAGGTGAGGTTTTCGCCCCAGGCAAGTATTGGATTTTCACCATTTAAATGGACAACCACCCAAATTGATCAGCATAAGGGGAGACATCAGAGAATTGGGAGACTTAACTAAGCAGTTACATAAGCAGTTACAAGGATTGGGGCTTACTATCTCACAAATGCTTAAGTGGGTAACAGATAGAATACCATATCCTTGAGTATAGCTGTTCACTCCCACAAACCTGGAGACCAGATATGTATAAAAGACTGGAAAAAGGAGCCCTTAAAATCAATGTGGAAATGACCTTACATTGTAATCTTAACCACCCCTACTGCTCTCAAAGTAACAGGAAGAGACATTTGGATCCACCACTCCAGAACCAAACTGGTTGGCCCAACTGAGGATCTGGGGAAATGGAGAACAGTCCTTAATCTGGAGAGACCCCTGCATCTCATGCTACAAAAAGGAGAAAAAGATTTCAGAGTTCTGCTCTGAGGACCAGTGCCCCACCCATATATGGAAAGAAACAAACTGTTCAATTCTCTACAATAGTTCTTTACTTTTATACACTATCTTGCTTTCTAAGTATGTATGCTTATTGCTATTTGCTTGCTGTTATTAAACTTGTCTCAGTCCTGCCAGATTCTCCCTCCTCATGTGACCTATGTATCCTAGTAACACCATCATACCAGAAAGTTGCATGGACCTTGCTCTACTCCACTCATTTCTCCTGCCAATGAGAAATTAAGGAGGGTGGTATTCACAACAGAACTGTATATTCTATTTGTTAACATGGGGACCAATATGCATGGTTTGACCTATGATACTCACCAACTGAGGAATGGTTAGAAGTCCAGAGCCATGAGAAAGGACCTCTAATTACTTGAGCTCTAATCACCAACCCAAACTTACCAGCGTCAGTTCTTTTTAATGCTTGTGAAGCTATGGTTCCAGGAGGGGGCAATATTCTGTGGAAACCTATTATGGGAACTAACACATAGGCTTCAAGATAAATATATGTGTGAACAATGCATGTCCTTCTGGGCCACATGCAGGTCTGTTGAGGAATTCTATTGTCCCTATTGGAGATGTGAGTCCTGGTCTACATGGGCTAAAGGAAACAAATTAAAACCTAGTAACCCATTTAATTTCACCATTTACAATACCAGTGGACAAAAATGGAAAAAGGATTTATGACTAGCATACATACATGGGTGGGGCATTCATCCTAGGATTCTGTTATACTTCCAAAGTTTTATAGTCACACTTCAAACTCTCACCAGATTTTTTCATTCATTTTATGAGAAGGTAGAAAACACCCTGTCACCAATTTCTGTCAAAACTAAGAACTTGTTTTGGGCCTTAACAGATACTATTGCACAAACCTTAAAAGTCTCTTCTTGCTATGTATGTGGGAGAACAAATATGGAAGAACAATGACCTTGGTATCCTAGAGAATTAGACCCACTGGAGCCTCACAATGGGACAAGACATTCCCAGTCTGTTGATGGATATGGTTCCTTAAAACTTTAATCATAGGCAAAATCTGCCTTGCCAGAAAAGCAAAGCAATTCAGTATTCCTGATGGGAGCTTAACATGTTTAAGCCAAAGGTACTATAAAGTGACAATTCAGAAAACTCAATCATGTGCCTCCTCAAAATACCAAGAGCCTAAACCTAAACCCCTCTCTAATTTCTCTCACTTCTGAAAAGCATGGGAAGATGTCAGTGTCAGCTGCCAATGACAAGCCCCAAAAGAATTATATTGGCTAAGTGGAAAGGGAGCCCATTGATGCTTTTTCCTAACTGGTTTGGGGCATGTGTATTAGGGGCAAGCCAATCATCTTTATTCTTGCTCCCATCCTTAAAAGGAGAACAATTGGAATCTCAGTATATAAAATGTGAGGTACCCAGATAAACCAAAGGACCCTGCAGATAGGTGATTGGAAGGAGGATGGGTGACTCCTCATATGCATTTTTCAGTACTATGAACTTGCCATTTGGGGAAAAGATGGGTCTTGGAGATATCATACACTAAACCACATTATCAGATTGCAGTTATTTTTGGAAGATTATAAAAAATGAATCTGCAGAAGCCCTCAATATATTGGCTCAACAACCAACTAAGATATGTAACGCTGTTTACCAAAACTATTTCACCTTTGATTACTTGTCTGCATCTGAGGAAGGAGTCTCTAAATAATTCAACTTGAATAACAGTTGTTTACAAATAGATGACACAGGAAAGGTTATAGAAGAGATCCCAGATTATACAGTCAAAATTGCCCATGTGCCTTTACAGAATTGGAAAGAATGAACTTTTGAAAGATGATTCTCTTGGGTAGGTAGAATTAAGAATTTTTTTCTTTTATTTCATTAGTAACTGCAACCTGCTAGTTTCTGCTTCTGTAATCATCTTGCTTAGCAGCTGTGGCAGGAGCCAGAGCTGCCCAAAGAAAAGGAGAGATCAAGTTTCCTTTCATGAGCAAGTCTTGAAACCCAGAGGTCTGTAACTGTATAAAAAATATTGAGAACAAAGTGTCAATGTGCATGTTTTAAGAGAGTACTCCCTTGAGCCTGCACCAGTGATAAATCTTGCTCTTCTGCACATCCAAGTGCCACTTGTCTTCATTAGCATAATTTAAAATATTTCCATAACAATAATAGAAAACTATTCTTCCATCCACCTCTATGAATTAAGTTTTAAACTTTCTCTGGAAGCACCCTGTCAACAACATGTCACTGTAGGTCCTATGAGCTATTTTCAAATTATACATATTCTCAACAAAAATGCATAGGCACGAATGAACTGAAATGAATAATAGGAACCTTGTACTACAAAGAGGGAAAATTCTCAGAGTCCTCATTGATAATTAAATTTGGACCTGCCTCTGGAACCTCACTACAATTTCCTTCAAGATATTTGCAAATTGTATTTATTACACCACAATGAACACTGACTATAATGTACCTAAAGGAAGAATGTGAACCTGACATTGAAATAGGGGAAAATTCTAAATCCTATAACTATGAATTTCATGAGAACCTGTCTTTAAGTCATACCTTATATTTAACATTTCACTGCTATTCCTATAAGCTGTTTTCAAATTGCGCATTTCTGACCACAGTCAGTATAGAAGCAAATGGAACAAACTGAAGAATGTGAAACCAGAATTGAAAAATGAAACAATTTCCTAAGCTTCTTTGTGAATTAAGTTAGCAACTTCCTCTGGAACATCCCTGCCTTTACCTTTTCTTTGTTGATCCTATAAGCTATTCTCAAATTGCAAATATTCAACCAAACAAGTACCAGTACCAATGAACTAAAGGAAGAAGATGAACCTGGTGCTGCAAAGTGGGACAATTGCCCTTGACATAACTCTGAATTAAGTGTGAATGTGCCTTTAAAACCTCCATAGTATTTGTGTTTCACTGCTGATCCTATAAACTGATTCCATATTACATATATTCAGTTGTAATGAGTACCGGCCTAACCAGTGAACTAAAGAATATGAATCTGGTGCTATAATGAAAGACAATTAACTTAGTCCTTTTGGAAATTAAGTTTGATACTTCCTCAGGGATTTCCCTGCCATCAACTTTTCATTGTTGTTCCTACAAACGTTTTCCCAACCAAATATATTTGGCAAAATGAGCACTGGCCTGTATGTACTGAACTGAAGAATGTGCAGATAGTAAAGCAACAAGGTAATATTCCAAAAGTGCTGTTTGAGAATTATGTTTTGCCCTGTATCTGGGTGCTCCACAACACTAATTTTTTTTTATTTTTTTAACTCAATGTTTTTATTTTGTTTTACAAACTGTATTTTAATTCATTGTACACAAATGGGGTATAACATTTCATTTCCATATTTGTGCACAATGTAGATTTATACCATTCATACATGTACATAGGGTAATGATGGCTGCCTCATTCCACCATTTGTCATACCTCCCCCTTTCATTTCCCTGTATGTAATCTAAATTTCCTCCATTCTTCTCTCACCCCCACCCCCACCCCCAATATATATCATCATTCACTTATCAGTGAAAATATTTGGTCTATGGTTTTTTGAGGATTGACTTATTTCACCTAGAATGATCTCCAATTCTATCCATTTATTTGCAAATGCCATAATATTATTCTTCTTTGTGACCGAATCATATTCCTTGTGTATATATACCACAGTTTCTTTATCCATTCATCTGTTGAAGGGTATCTAGGTTGGTTCCACAATCTAGCTATTGTGAATTGAGCTGCTATAAACATTGATGTGGCTGTGTTACTGTAGAATGATCATTTTAACTCCTTTGGGTATAAACTGAAGAATGGAATAACTTAGTCAAAAGGTGGGTCCATTCCAAGTTTTCTGAGGATTCTCCACACTGCTTTCCAGAGTGACTGCACCAATTTGCAACTCCGCCACAAATGTAAAAGTGTGCCTTTTCCCCCACATCCATGCCAACATCTATTATTGTTTGTGTTCTTGATAATAGCCATTCTAATTGGAGTAAGATGAAATCTTAAAGTTGTTTTAATTTGCATTCCTCTCATTACTAGAGATGTTGAACACTTTTTCATATATTTATTAATCACCTGTATATCTTCTTCTGTAAAGTGTCTGTCCAGTTCCTTGACCCATTTATTGATTGAGTTCTTTGTATTATTTGTGTTAAGTTTTGTAAGTTGTTTATAAATTTTAGAGATTAGTACTCTATCTGAAGTGCATGCAGAAAAGATTTTCTCCCACTCTGTAGGCTCTTTCTTCACATTGTTGATTTTATCCTTTGCTGAGAAAAAGCTTTTTAGTTTGAGTCCATCCCATTTATTGATTCTTGGTTTGATTTCTTGTGCTTTGGGAGTCTTGTTAATGAGGTCTGATCCTAAGCCAACATGATGAAGATTCGGGCCTACTTTGTCTTCTATTTGATGCAGGGACTCTGGTCTAATTCCTAAGTCCTTGATCCATTTTGAGTTGAGTTTTGTGCAGGGTGAGAGATAGGGGTTTAATTTCATTTTTCTGCATTGTATTTCCATTTTTCCCAGCACCATTTGTTTACCAGGCTATATTTTCTCCACTGTATGTTTTTGGCTCCTTTGTCTAGTATGAGATAACTGTATTAATGTGTAGTTGTCTCTGTGTCTTCTATTCTATTCCAGGAAATAGAAAAGGAAGGAACTCTTCCCAACTCATTCTATGAAGCTAGTATCACTCTGATACCAAAACCAGACAAAGATGCATCAAGAAAAGACCAATATCCCTGATGAAAATAGATGCAAATATTCTGAACAGAATTCTGGCAAATCACATACAAAAACATACTAAAAAGATAGTGCATCATGATCAAGTGGGGTTTATCCCAGGGATGCAAGTTTCATTCAACATCCAAAAAATAATAAGTGTATTCATCACATCAACAAGCTTAAAGTTAAGAATCATATGGTTATTTCAATAGATGCTGAGAAAGCATTTGATAAAATACAGCACCACTTCATGCTTAGCACACTAGAAAAAATAGGGATAGTAGGAACATACCTCAACATTGTAAAGGCTATCTATGCTAAGCCCATAGTCAACATCGTTCTAAATGGAAAAAAGCTGAAAACATTCTCTCTAAAAACTGGAACAAGGCAGGGATGCCCTTTGTCACCACTTCTATTCAACATCGTCCTTGAAACACAAGCCAGAGCAATTAGACAGATCAAAGAAATTAAAGGGATATGAATAGGAAAAGAAGAACTTAAGCTGTCACTATTTGCCCATGACATGATTCTATATTTAGAGGATCCAAAAAATTCCCCTAGAAAACTTTTAGAACAAATAAATGAATTCAGCAAAGTAGCAGAATATAAAATCAATACACATAAATCTAATGCATTTCTATTCATAAGAGATGAATCCTGTGAAAGAGAAATTAGGAAAACCACTTCATTCACAATACCTCAAAAAAATAATTGGGAATCAATCTAACAAAAGAGGTGAAAGACCTCTACAATGAAAACTACAGAATACTAAAGGAAGAAATTGAAGAAAACCTTAGAAGATGGAAAGATTCCCCATGTTCTTGGATAGGCAGAATTAACATTGTCAAAATGGCCATTCTACCAAAGGTACTATACAGATTCAATGCAATTATAATTAAAATCTCAATGACATTCCTCATAGAAATAGTGAAAGCAATCATGAACTTCATCTGGAAGAACAAGAGACCTCAAATAGCCAAAACAATTCTGAGCAGGAAAAGTGAAGCAGGAGGTATCATAATACCAGACTTTAAACTATACTAAAGAGCATTAGTAACAAAAATGACGTGTTATTGGCACCAAAATAGACAGGCAGACCAAAGGTACATAATAGAAGACACAGGGACAAACCCACATAAATAGAGTTACCTCATAGGGATAGTAGGAACATACCTCAACATTGTAAAGGCTATCTATGCTAAGCCCATAGTCAACATCATTCTAAATGGAAAAAAGCTGAAAACATTCTCTCTAAAAACTGGAACAAGGCAGGGATGCCCTTTGTCACCACTTCTATTCAACATTGTCCTTGAAACACAAGTCAGAGCAATTAGACAGATAAATAGAGTTACCTCATACTATTTTTTAAAATTGCTAGTACTACAAGTTCTTTTACAACTGCACATATTTAGCTACAACATCTTTATTCTACCTAAGAGTCCCATTAAAAGAATGGGCACTGGTCCCTATGGGTGAACCATTTCCAAAGTCCTTTCAGTTGATTGATAGGGAAGGGAACAGGGGGTGGGAAAAATGAAGGGGAAGGGAAAGTACAAGAACTGAAGTAGAACAAATTATTTTCCAAGCTTTTATAATTATGTCATAGTATATTCTAAAGTCATATATAACTAAAAAGTACCAATAAAAGCACAGAGAGATCAGTAACAAACAATAGAGGAAAAGTACCAAGGAATGGGAGCTGGGGAAGGAGAGACAAATGCTGAGAGGTGATATGGGACAAATTATATTGTTATTTTGTATGCAATTACAAATATGTAAAAACAAATTCCATCATTATGTACAACTATAATGGACCAATGAAATGTGTGAAAAAAAAGAGAACATTCCTCTGGAATCTCCCTTCCACATGCATATAAATGCTGCTTCCACAAGCCATTTTCAAACTACTCATACTTGGAAAGGTACTAATGGGTATCTGTGAAGAATATGAACCGGGTCAATGAAAGTCAATTCCTAAGGTCATTGAAAAATCATATGAAACCTCCTTACCACTACCAGTACCACTGCCACTAATGAACTGAAAAGATGAATGTGGTTGTACTGATTTGCAGTCCCACCTGAAATGGATGAGTGTTGTTTTTCTTCCACATCCATGTCAGCATTTATTACTGTTTATGTTCTTGATAATTGCCATTCTGACTGGAGTGAGATGAAATCTCAGTATAATTTGATTTGAATTTCCTTGATTGATAGACAAGTTGAAAATTTTTTCATATATTTGCTGACCAATTATATTTCTTCTATTTAGAAACAGTTTAGTATTTTTACCCATTTTTTCATTGGTTTATGCAGGGGGACATTGAGGTTTTTGAGTTATTTGTACATTCAGAATATTACTCTTGTCAGAGGAGTAGCTGGTAATGATTTCTTCCCACTGCATAAACATTCTCTTCACTCTCAATAATTTCCTTTGCCATGCAGAAGATATAAAATTTGATGGCATCTAACTTATTTTTTTTCCTTGAACTTTAGTGGTATTAAGGAAGTCAGTGCCTACACCTATATGATGGAGTTTGACTTTATGTTTACTTCTAACATTTGTATGATTTTTTGGTATAATTCATAACTTCAGATCCATGATGATTTGAATTTTGGGCAGGGCTAAAAGATGGGTATTCATTTTCTTATTCTGTATGTGGATATCTAGTTTTCAAGCCCCATTAGTTAAAAAAAGTTGTCTTTTGGGGGGTTTTCAAGATGGCAGACTAGAGGGCAGCTGCATTTCATGTTGCTCCAGGACGCAGGATACAAAAGAGGAGATAGGGAGAGACTTGGGACCAACTCAAAGCCGCCGGGTGAGTCTCTCCCATTGGGGAGGCATCCCGGATGGGGAGGTAGCCACGGAACACAGGGAACTTTGTGAAGTAGAGTTGCTCGGCGAGACGCCCCTCCCCACTGCTGGAGCAGTAAACATGGACCACTGGGATCATCATAGAGGAGGAGGCTCAGCACAGCGCTTGGTCTCGGAGCAACCACTGGGGCTCCAGGCAGCTGCCTGAGGAGGAGCTGCGTAGCGAGCTGTTTGGACTCAGAGCGATCGCTTCTGAACACTGGGGGGTTGCCCGGAGGAAGAGGAGGAACATGGCGGGTTGCTTGGTCTAGGAGTGACTGCATCAGAGCCACAGGCGGGTGCCAGAGGAGGAGGCGAGTGGTGAGTTGATTGGACTAAAAGCGACCGCTCCTGAAAACCGGTGGCCTGCCTGGAGGAGGAGCGCGGCGAGTCACTTGGTCTCTGAGCGACCGCTCCTGAACACCCGGGAGGCTACCCCGAGAAGGAGGAGGAACAGGGTGGGTCCCTTGGACTCGGAGTGACTGCCTAGGGCTACGGGTGGTTGGCGGAAGGAGATGTGAAGTGAGTTGCTTAGACTCCAAGTGACTGCATCGAAACACCGGGCGGCTATCCAGAGGAAGAGGTGTGTGGCGGGTCTCTGGGTCTCGGTACTATTATATGGGGCTCCAGGTGGCGGCTCAGAAGAGGGGCCACATAGCCAGGCGATTAGGTGCAGAGCAGTGTCCCAGGACCAGCTTCTTGGTGGAAGAGCTGCACAGAGACACGCCTAGGGGCGGAGCGAAGTTTCCAGGACTGCAGGCAGATTCTCTGAGGAGAGGCAGCCTAAGAAGACTCGTCTGCGAAGGGTGAGGCTCCCAGGCCCAGGAGGTAGGTCCGGGCCCCTGGGAACATTGCAGAGGAAGGCAGCCCAGCCCAGGCGGTAGTTGTAGATTGAGGGGAACCTCAAGGAGGGGAACTGACCAGCAAGATCTCCCCACCAGGTGAGTCTTCCCTGCAGGGTGAGGTTTTCCCACAAGGACGGTAAAACCAGAGACACAGTCTCAAACAGGCCTTGCCTCAGCCCGCAGCCTAGTTCCCCTTTGGATGACCATTGGTCAACAAGTAGAGGCACCTCTTCCCACTATCAGGGAATATACCCCACCTGAGGGTCATCAACCCTAGAGAGGCAGGTTCCTTGTGGAGCACCGCATTATCAACTTCCTCCAAGACTTCAGGCTACTCAAGGATAAGAGGGGATATACTAGCAATCTTCAGGGACATTATAAGTCGATAGAGGAAATCTGCAATATCTTAATGACCCACTGATTTCTGAACAATATGAGAAAACAAGGGAAGAAAATGCCCCGAACAAATCTAGATGTTACATCAATAAAATCCAACAACAGCATGGCAGAAGAAATCACAGAAAGGGAGTTCAGAATGTACATAATTAAAATGATCAGGGAAGCAAACGATGAGATGAAAACGCAAATGCAGGCATTGAATGATGACATGAAAGAGCAAATGCAGGCATTGAATGATGAGATGAAAGAGCAAATGTAGGCATTGAATGATACCACCAATTGACAGTTAAAAGAGCAAACACAGGAAGCAAAAGATCATTTCAATAAAGAGTTAGAGATATTGAAAAAAGAAACAAACAGAAATCCTTGAAATGAAGGAAACAATAAACCAAATTAAGAACTCCATAGAAAGCATAACCAATAGGATAGAACACCTGGAAGACAGAACCTCAGATATTGAACACAAAATATTTAACCTTGAAAACAAAGTTGAACAAACAAAGAAGATGGTAAGAAATCATGAACAGAATCTCCAAGAACTATGGAATATCATGAAAAGGGCAAATTTAAGAATTATTGGGATTGAGGAAGGCTTAGAGAAACAAACCAAAGGAATGAACAATCTATTCAATGAAATAATATCAGAAAATTTCCCGAATCTGAAGAATGAAATGGAAAATCAAGTTCAAGAGGCTTATAGGACTCCAAATACACAAAATTACAGCAGACCCACAGGAAGGCACATTATATTGAAAACACCTAACATACAAAATAAAGACACAATTTTAAAGACTGTGAGAGCAAAGAACCAAATTACATTCAGGGGGAAACCAATACGGATATCAGCAGATTTTTCAATCCAGACCCTAAAACCCAGAAGGGCCTGGAACAACATTTTTCAAGCTCTGAAAGAAAATGGATGCCAACCAAGAATTTTATATCCAGCAAAACTTACCTTCAAATTTGACAATGAAATAAAATCATTCCATGATGAACAAAAGCTAAAAGAATTTACAAAAAGAAAGCTAGTATTACAGATTATTCTCAGCAAAATATTCCATGAGGAAGAGATAAAAAAAAAAGAAGCAAATCAGCAAAGGTAGGAAATATCCTAAAGGAACTGTAAAATAAAGGAGGAACCAAGGTGTGTCCAAAAAATAAATAAATAAATAAATAAAATTTAAAAAATGAACCAAATTACCGGGAATACAAATCATATCTCAATAATAACCCTGAATGTTAATGGCCTGAATTCATCAATCAAAAGACATAGACTGGCAGATTGGATTAAAAAGAAAGCTCCAACAATATGTTGCCTGCAAGAGACTCACCTCATAGAAAGAGATACCCATAGACTAAAGGTGAAAGGATAGGGAAAAACATATCATGCACATGGACTCAGCAAAAATACTGGAGTATCCATCCTCATTTCAGATAATGTGGACTTCAAGCCAAAGTTAGTCAGAAGGGATAAAGAAGGACAATTCATACTGCTTAAGGGAAGCATAAATTAGCAAGATATAAAAATCATAAACATCTATGCCCCAAATAGTGGCTCATCCATGTATGTCAAACAAATCCTTCTCAATTTTAGAAACCAAATAGACCATAACACAATAATACTAGGTGATTTTAACACACCTCTCTCAACACTGGACAGATCTTCCAAACAAAATTGAACAAAGAAACCATAGATCTCAATAACACAATCAATAATTTAGACTTAACAGACATTTATAGAATATACCATCCAACCAAGAGCGAACACACTTTCTTCTCAGCAGCACATGGATCCTTCTCTAAAATAGACCATATATTATGCCACAAGGCTAATGTTAGCAAATACAAGAAGATAGAGAAACTACCTTGTATTCTATCAGATCATAATGGATTGAAGTTAGAAATAAATGAAAGAGTAAAAAACAGAAACTACTCCAACACCTGGAGATTAAACAATATGCTATTACATGATGAATGGATAACAGAAGATATTAGGAAGGAAATTAAAAAATTCTTAGTGGTCAATGAGAAAAAAGAAACATCATATCAAAATCTCTGGGACACTATGAAACAGTACTTAGAGGAAAATTTATTTCATGGAGCGCATTCAATAAAAGAAGTAAAACTCAACAAATAAACGATCTAACACTACAGCTCCAGACCAACACCAAAAGTAGAAGAAGACAGGAAATAGTTAAACTCAGAGCTGAAATCAATGAAATTGAAACAAAAGAAACCATACAAAAAATTGACAAAATAAATAGTTGGTTCTTCGAAAAAATAAACAAAATTGATAAACCTTTAGCCATACTAACAAAGAGAACACGAGAGAAAACCCAAATCACTAAAATTCGGAATGAACAAGGAAATATCACAACAGACACGACTGAAAATCAAAACATAATTAGAAGTTATTTTGAAAATCTATACTCCAACAAAACAGAAAATTTCGAAGACATCAACAGGTTTCTAGAGACATATGAATTGCCTAAACTGAACGAGGAGGACATACACAATTTAAATAGACCAATTTCAAACAATGAAATAGAAGAAGTCATCAGAAGCCTACCAACAAAGAAAAGTCCAGGACCAGATGAGTTCTCAGCCGAGTTCTACAAAACTTTGAAAGAAGAGTTCATTCCAATACTTCTCAAAGTATGCCATAAAATAGGAGAGGAGGGAACCCTCCAAAACTCATTCTAAGAAGCCAATATTACCCTGATACCTAAACCAGACAGAGACACATCGAGGAAAGAAAATTTCAGACCAATATCCTTAATGAACATCGATGCAAAAATTCTCAACAAAATTTTAGCAAATCGCATACAAAAACATATTAAAAAGATAGTGCACCATGATCAAGTGGGTTTCATCCCAGGGATGCAAGGTTGGTTCAACATCAGGAAATCAATAAATGTAATTCACCATATCAATAGACTTAAAGTCAAGAATCACATGATTATTTCAATAGATGCAGAAAAAGCATTTGATAAAA